>NC_041410.2:91163483-91363483 GCF_900747795.2 Erpetoichthys calabaricus | reverse complement strand
GGTGTGGTAAGGAGACAGGGGTTCAAGTCCAGGGTCCTCCCAGTGCAAGGACACGCAGGTTAGGTGAGCTGACCCGTGTGTGTGATGGACTGGCGCCCTCTCCTGTGGATCCACTCCAGCCCACTGCCACCTGCTCAGGATAAGGCAGGTGTAGAAAACGGTTTTATAATATTTAATATGGAAATAACGTAATATGAGATGGAAGACAATCAATCAGATAATACAGTGATATGAAAGGGAAGACAGTCGATGAACTTTGAGAAATCAGTCTGTGCTTCTACTATACAAACAAAAAAAAATTCCTGAATGAATTCATTAGTTAAGAGATATAAATAAAAACTGTGTTCTATGAGCAGACAAGTCAAGCTAATGGAATAAATATATTTAATAACAACTCTGGCACATTAGCGGCAGTAACTCGACTTAGAAAATCGGTGACATAAAACCACAAAGCCCAAAATGACCTGTGGCAGAAATCAATATAATAATATAAAGGTAGCCGCCTGTAAAAGTCCTTCTTCTTCTTCTTCTTCTTCTTCTTCTTCTTACTTCTTCTTCTAATGCCAATTACAGTTTAAACTGAAGACCATGTACCGTAAAAATGCGTTACGTTTATATGAAGGTAGAGTATTTTATCATACTTTTAATAATTCAAATATGGCTTCCAGGACCCAAACCCTAAAGACGCCCTGGCATTTGAGTTGGTTTGTGTCACCGCCATTGTGACTTCTCTTCATGTCTCCTCTCGGACATTCAGACGGAGCTCCCTTTTCCTTGTTTAATCCACGGCAAGCACACTTTGGCCATTAACTGCAGATCTTCGGATTGAAGCACACTTTGTAGGGACAGTGAGGACAACCTGAGCGTGTGGCGGGTCACAAAACCGTCACCCTCTCTGAGAACTTTCACAGTCGTGTCCCTCCAGTCCCTCCAACCACCGCATCATTATTTTAGTTTGGGATTTTGCATCCAAATTGCACTCCGATGCACCCGCACGCCCTCAGGGTCTCCGCGTGGAAGCTGCCTCGAGCATTTGAACTCGGCTTTCACTTTGAAACCCACGGGACAGCCGGGACCATCTTGTTCAACGTCATTAAAGGTGAAACACTTATGGAGTTACTGCTGAAAGTGACTGCAGCAGCTGTGCAGTACCAAGCCCCCCTGTGGGCTCCAAAAATATTTAGGGTCTTCTAACGGGTGAAATGTGTCAGACACTGCGTGCAGGCGCCTTACTAACTAAATTAGACAAAGCGATACTGACGGCGGAGTCGGCGAAAAGACAGTGAATAAGACGACTGCGTGGAGGAGTCCAGGAGAACCTGAACAATCTGAAAAGTTGAAAACATTTAGGAATAAGCAGAGGAAAAAATGAATTAACTGTCATCTATCTGTAGATCGCTCCATCATACGGTGCCTTTCACATCTATCTACTGATCGAGCAATCATATAGCGCCTTTCCTATCGATCTGTTATCTATAGTTTTATATACTGTGTTTCCTATTGTGCCTTTCACTATCTACGTGTTGATCAATAGTGCTCGTTGTATCTATCTTTTCTAGAGTGCATTTCACTCTCTATCTATTGCACAGTGCCTTTTGCACGTATCTATCCATTTTTATTATATAGTGCCTTTCACATCTAGTCAAGTCAAGTGGCTTTATTTGTTGTGCCATCCACCGTACTGCACTATAAAGTGGCAGGAAATAACGAAACCGCGGGACGTCTACATGAACACGGGACAAGTATGAGTCCAGTAAAAGACTATATTATAACCAAAAATACATAAATGAAAATTATCTATATATGTAACTATTACATAGTTGTTTTCTCATCTGTCCATCTATTATATAGTGTTTTTTCTATCTATTATCTGGATTTTATATGGTGTTTTTGCTATTTATCACACAGTACCTGTTACTATCTGCCTATCTATTGATAACTGATACACTGCTTCTTGTATCTGTCTATCTATTATATGGCGCCTTTCCTGTGTATCTATTGTCTATTTTATATTTTGTCTTTAATAGCAATCTATGATATAATGTCTTTATGTCTTAATTGATAAATCATATTATGCCTTTCGATTATCTATTTATGTATCTATTGATAAAGTATCTATCTATCTATCTATTGATTGATGGGGCATATAGTGCCTTTGACAATATGTCTATCAATGTATAAATCGATTGATTGATCATACTGGGCCTTTCACATCTAACACTTTCCTATCTGTTTTTTGTTAATGTTTTACATAGTGCCTTTTGCTATTTATCAATTGATCAATCATATAATGCCTTTTATTATCTATCTATCTATCTATCTATCTATCTATCTATCTATCTATCTATCTATCGACTGATCATATAGTGCCTTTGTGTATATGTCTACCTCTATTGAGTGATTGATCATATGTGCCCTTCACATCTATCTGCCTTTTATATTAGCATCTTTGCAATCTATTTATCTATGTTTTATATAATGTCTTTCCTATCTATCAATCTATCACATAGTACCTTTCAACTTCTATAGTTCTATTATATAGTGCCTTTCACTATATAGTAAATGATCCACCAAATACTGCCTTTCTGCTCATCTGTCTATCTATTGGTTGATCAAGAATATAACGCCGATGACAATATGACCATCTCTGCTTATCTACTGATTCGTTGATCATATAGTGCCTTTGCCATCTGTCACTCATATACTATCTTTCACTCTATCTAACTTTCCGCATCAAGCAATTCCAAATTGCAGCGCTTTCTGCCATTTCCACTGAAACTTCTTAAAACTTATTTACAGTCCAAATTCGTCCTACAAATAAACTTAAAAGCCAATATTTTCCGCGTCCCGCCATTAATTTGGCTCTAGTGGCCTTTCGATACCCCTTCGTATTTACGTACACTATTCTGCTGGATTGAAAAGTCCTGTGATTTTGCAGGACCGTGTTAGCTCCGCACAGCCTATAAATCCTACAGCACATTACAGGGTCGCTTTAATCTCATTTAAAAAAAAAACAGAAGAAAAAGAGGGGGGATGCGCAGACTAAATCGGCAGGAACAGACGATGTAAAAGAAGCCCCGCGTACCGCACACTCACCTATGCTGTGTTAATTGTGAATCAGTCCAGCGGGCATCCCTGCTCTGCTACATGAGACGATACGAATGAGCCGCCCGCTTCATTCCAGCTGGACTTCGGTTCTCTTTTCACCACACTTCGTAGATTTCAGAGTCCGAGGGAGAGAAAAATCACAACATAGCGCAATTCTGTCGTTCCGTCATATGGAAGATTAAACGCCAAACTACACCTTTCCACGTCACATTCGTCCAGCTGTACAGGAAGGATCACGCAGCTCGCAGAGCCACCGCCACCGCTGCAGCCGCCACTTACTGCATTGCCCGCTCGGCTCCACCACAAGATTCGCAGGGGCTTCTTCCGAGCGCCGCCACGTGCTGCAGCCGGCCGGGGGTCCTCAATCAGCTACGCTGCACGGCGCGTGTGCAGCTTAAGGGGGCTGCACTGCAATTCCCCCTCAAGTGACTGCCTCGCCGCGGCTGCAGTGCTGTTGATACCTGCGTACTGCTAGACGGACGGGAGCGACTGAGCAACTTTACAGGCGACGAGGGGTGGCACTGCGGCCGGGGCAGCGGGGCTCGCGCTCCTATTCGCCTGCGCTTCTTTCTTTCTTTCTTTCTTTCTTTCTTTCTTTCTTTCTTTCTTTCTTTCTTTGACATATTCTGTATTAAAGAAATAAATATTAGAGCAAACAGTGCTATTTGATTGTTTTGCGTCACATTTCTTTCTTTCTTTCTTTCTTTCTTTCTTTCTTTCTTTCTTTCTTTCTTCGATACATTCTGTAATAAAGAAATAAATATTAGAGCAAACCCCCCCCGTGACCCTGTTTTCGGATTCAGCTAGTTGGAAAATGGATGGATGAATATTAGAGCAAACAGTGCTATTTGATTGTTTTGCGTCACATTTCTTTCTTTCTTTCTTTCTTTCTTTCTTTCTTTCTTTCTTTCTTTCTTTCTTTCTTTCTTTGATACATTCTGTAATAAAGAAATACATATTAGAGCAAACAGTGCTATTTGATTGTTTTGCGTCACATTTCTTTCTTTCTTTCTTTCTTTCTTTCTTTCTTTCTTTCTTTCTTTCTTTCTTTGATACATTCTGTAATAAAGAAATACATATTAGAGCAAACATTGCTATTTGATTGTTTTGCGTCACAGTTTGATTTCTTTCTTTCTTTCTTTCTTTCTTTCTTTCTTTCTTTCTTTCTTTCTTTCTTTCTTTCTTTCTTTCTTCGATATATTCTGTAGTAAAGAAATAAATATTAGAGCAAAGAGTGCTTTTTGATTGTTTTTTTTTGTCATATTTTAGTTTGATTTTCTTTCTTTCTTTCTTTCTTTCTTTCTTTCTTTCTTTCTTTCTTTCTTTCTTTCTTCGATACATTCTGTAATAAAGAAATAAATATTAGAGCAAACCCCCCCCCCCCCGTGACCCTGTTTTCGGATTCAGCTAGTTGGAAAATGGATGGATGAATATTAGAGCAAACAGTGCTATTTGATTGTTTTGCGTCACATTTCTTTCTTTCTTTCTTTCTTTCTTTCTTTCTTTCTTTCTTTCTTTCTTTCTTTGATACATTCTGTAATAAAGAAATACATATTAGAGCAAACAGTGCTATTTGATTGTTTTGCGTCACATTTCTTTCTTTCTTTCTTTCTTTCTTTCTTTCTTTCTTTCTTTCTTTCTTTCTTTCTTTCTTTCTTTGATACATTCTGTAATAAAGAAATACATATTAGAGCAAACATTGCTATTTGATTGTTTTGCGTCACAGTTTGATTTCTTTCTTTCTTTCTTTCTTTCTTTCTTTCTTTCTTTCTTTCTTTCTTTCTTTCTTTCTTTCTTTCTTCGATATATTCTGTAGTAAAGAAATAAATATTAGAGCAAAGAGTGCTTTTTGATTGTTTTTTTTTTGTCATATTTTAGTTTGATTTTCTTTCTTTCTTTCTTTCTTTCTTTCTTTCTTTCTTTCTTTCTTTCTTTCTTTCAGCATCTGCAGATACTGAAGTGTGTAGAACTGCATGATTATCTTAAAGGTCTAACGTTTATTTATATTTCCATTTACTAATCTTTCTGTGCAGTTCAGGATTATTATTATTATTATTATTATTATTATTATTATTATTATTATTATTATATGGGCAGCAGTCCTTCACATGGCACTCTTGTGCCCACACCTATACCGTACGCTTACTCACACTTGGCCAAATTAAATCACCAACTGAGTTCTGCAAGCACAAGGAGAACACGCAGACCCCACATTCAGAGTCCCCTAACCCCAGGACTGAGCTTCTTTCTGTCCTCACTGTGTGACCCTGAGCAAGTCACTTCTGCTGCCTGGGCTCCAACTTTAAAAAGCAAAATATCTAAACAGTGAGCTATGTGTCATTTTCTTTCCTCTGTCCTCTCCTATTATATGCCATTTACTCCTTAAGTTTTCTTTCATGTGGATCGTTGTGCTCTTTCTCTTTCCTCTTTTCCTGCAGAGATAGTCAGACCCTGGCGTTGAGCTGGAAATCTTTTAATTTGTGGAACTCCTCTTTCAGCAGCCCTGTACTTCTAGAACCTTCTGCTGCTGGAATTAATGGGGCGACCTGTTCAAAGAGGTCTAGCTGGCAGGCATACATCGCACTTGTTCGGATTCACTCAGATGAGATCTTTCATTTGTAGACAGTACTGTAGTTTGTTTATTTGTTTGTCTTTTCAGTTGTGTCTTCTCTCCTCCACGGTTGACTTCTGCTCTTTGGGGCAGTGGGGATGAAGTGGGTACCGATGGATGGATGTTTTTATACTGCATTGAAGTTTTCAGCTTGATGTTTGATTTACGGTAACTTATATTTGCATGTTTACTTAATAAAAAGTTGATAACAGAAAGAAAAATGATTAGGTATCCTGTACCGGGAAGTCATCTTGGATGGAGGTATCAGTGTAAAAACAGTAATAATAATCCCTGCCTCGTTACTTTAAAACTCAGTTATTCCAAATGCAGTTCACAGGAATCCGATACTCTACACTCTTCATGGTGGCTCTTCAGCCGCTTTTGGCTCCTTAAAGAATCATCCACAGGACGCTTGCAGAAAGAACTCCTTATTTAGATCGGTAGCAGGCTCCATAAGTGAAAAGAAGCCAAGAGATCTGTGAAGTCCCGATGAGTCTCGGAGTTCACGAGGACCCTCAGTGCACAGCACAGTAACTTGGCCCTCTTCGGTCTCTCCGTACCCTGCCAGGTAGCCAGCTAGACATTAAAGAGGGTTTGTGTTGTTCAAATATTAGGAGCCGCTAAAAGACCAAATTTTGCAATGAACTACGTATAGAATATACATTACATGCAGAGAGAATACTTCAAATAAGACATGTTTTTCAGGGTCCCGTTAGTGTATATGTAAATATATATTTATATACCACTCATCACGAAATCACCCGAAACATGAGGACTTGGGACTTGAAATTTGGAATGTAGGTTACCCTTGGCCCATAGGTGCTCGCTAAGAAACGGTTTTACAAATTTCGCTTTTCACGAGAGAATTACTTAACGGATTTAGATCGGGTTGTTTTCAATAATTTGCTTGAACTGTCCGGTTGATTTTGCGACTTCTCTCATCGCGCTAAGTACGAGAGTTCGCTTGCGTTACCGATGTATTTATGCAAATCAAAGGGCGTGGCTGTGGGCCGAGAGCAGGGGGGCGGGGCCTTCCTCACTCACTCGCCAGCCTCAGTTCGAGTCGCTCTTCCTCTCGCCACGTGTAGGAGTGTATTACCTTGCCTCCGCTTAGTTAGCGATACCTGTTTGCTCAGCAGACATTACCAGCTACAGATTGTTAAGGAGTAACGTTTGACGTTTTTGACAGAGACAGAGATCAGAGCTCCATGTGTTTTAGAGGGTAGCTGCTGATTGCCAGAGATATCACGGCCATGTGCTCTTCTCCCCACGTGGGGGACGCTATCCCGTCAGAGCTGAACACGATCAGATACAATGACGACGTTTAAAGTTGGAGCGTACCTATCTTCCGCTTGGCCAGAATTATATTTAAAACATTTTTTTATTGATTTTTAAAGTTTGTCATGTTTCACTCCTACGTGGCTGGAACCAAGGGGTGGACTGCTAGTACAAAATAAATATTATATTTAGATGGCATATTCCTTTGAGTAATGCTTAGCGCTGCTTCACAGACCCGAGTTCTACTCCTGACTCCATCCCTGTCGGTGCTCAGACGCCCCTCTTATCTGCCCCTCAGGTTCTCATTCACCTCCCATAAGACTTTGTGACCATAATCTGGCCTTCAGTGGACTGGCATCCCAACTGTGGCTTCTGCCTTCCTTGTGTCTCCTACTGGTGGGGATGGACACACACAGGACTCACTACAGTTGTCTTTCCATTTTTTAAGACCCCAAAGCTTATTTTTACATTTTTTTCAGTCAATCATGGACATGTCGTGTGGGGAAGTGGAGTCTAATAATATCAGGATGAGCACATTGGATTTTTACTCTGCCATGAAAGTGCAGCAGTAACAGATATCAGATCACAGAAAACTAATTTAAACGTCCACATTAATAACCTGACGACAATAGAAAACACATTCTTATATATTGTATCTTGTATTTCAAAATTATATTCAGTTTATGAAGATTAAAAAATGATTTAGATACAAACCTGCTCTCTAGATTAAATTTACGATAACAAAAGTGCGTAACACTCTCTGATTCATCAAATTGAATGTCAGATGAAGAGCTGGAAATATAAAATATGAATCCATCCATTCATACAGTGTATATTCTAATGGCGTAGACATACAAACTATGACCTGCGAACTTCTAGTTCGAGAAATAGAATCTGTGATTTCCTCGAATTCCATGAATTTCCAAGAGCCACTGAAGATGTGACCGAGATTTGTTCTTGTGAAAGGAAGTTTCGGGCATGAAGGAAGGCTGTGAAGTCTCCAGAATAAGCCACAAAAGCCAGCAAGGGCTTTCACTGGCTGTCCAGTAGAGGCCCACCCCAAGGCAGCCAGTCCCTAAATTGCAGGAGAATTAAGACCAGGAAATTACTGGGAGGGCAGAGAGATCGAAAATGGCAATTGTGGCCACCAGAGGGCACACCAGGTTCCCAACCCTGACACAGACAGACATGGAAGTTTGGCACACATTTTTTTTTACATTTTTTTCATGGGAAATGCTTTTCCCCTGTTTCCCACCTGCACAGCACAGTAAACACGGCATACACTCAGATGTCTTTTCTTCTCTTTTTCTCTCTCTCTCTGTCCTCCTCCACTCCTTCTGTCAAACTTCATCCTCCATCTCTCGACTCTGGATCCCAGAATGAAGGCGGGCGGCTCCTTTTATGTTGTACCTGGGAGTACTCAGATCTGGAAATACTTCAATGTGTAGGGACTCTGCAGCTCCTCCTGGTGGCACCCATGGAATCCAACAGGACTGTCCTGAGCTCCAAGTTCATCCTAGGCACCACTACTACCCTGGGGAACTGCCATCTAGTGGGCCGAGGGAGGTACTGCCCTGTGTTTCTCATCATCCCACTTCACAGTCATTCCGTTTCACAGGCTTCCGGCCGTCTGCCACGCAATATTTTACTTAAAAATGTTTTGAACATGGTCTGCGGTGGGTTGGCACCCTGCCCAGGATTGGTTCCTGCCTTGTGCCCTGTGTTGGCTGGAATTGGCTCCAGCAGACCCCCGTGACCCTGTGTTTGGATTCAGCGGGTTGGAAAATGGATGGATGGATGAACGTGGTGAACATGTGATTGGATGATACACATGTGGATCATGTGACACAATTAATTAACATGAGATATTTTCATGAAGGTTTTCCTATTGCTTTCTCTTGTTCAACACTGGTCACCATAGATTTCTGTTCTATCACAAATTTCTTCCATGATTCACTGTAAGTCAATCATAAAGGGCCGGAGCACCCAGTCGTACCCCCGTAAATATATATAACCTCCCCCCCCCGGGTCATTTTAATGCATGGGCACACTGGGCAGTTGCCCAGGGACCCACGAACAAAGGGGCCACATGCTAACCTATGTATGTTGTGACTTGCTGAGTGGTTGTGTAGTTAGAGGCCTCTGTGTTGCCCAGGGGCCTAAAATGCTGTTAAGATGGCTCTGCCCCCCAAAACCGGGTTATCCTTAGATGTGTATTCTCATTTGAGAATCATGTATGGCCTTGTGAGGGTGCACTCTACCTGCAGTACAGTTGAGGAATTAAAATATCATGTCAGGTCAGGTTGGGGGGCATGTACTGGTACAGTGCATTGACACATCCACCACACAACAAAACAGCTTGGGATCCTGGTTGGCAACCGCCAAAGCAGATATGCAGTCCAGTCCCACCCTCCAGAAATGACCATCAATCTGCTGCAGCCAGGTGTTACGTGAGTGTCCCCTTGGCCTGGTCCTCAACAATGAGGATCCTGTGAGCCGGACCACCCTCGGGGATCTGTGACCCTAGTGCCGTAACTAACGCTTCCTCACAATGCAGGTCATGTGCCCACAAAGTCAAACCAGCGGTACCCAAGGACCCTCTGAAGAGACACAACACTGAAGGAGTTCAGTGTTCATCTCAGGTCACTGGATAGCATCCATGTCTGACAAACAGGAAGCACTTTGACTCTAAAGACTTGGACCTTCGTCCTTTTGTGTAGATATTGGGAGAGCCAAACACACTCCTTTCAGGTGACCTCATGACCCCCTCATGGTCTCCCAGTCCATCTACTGACTTCATAGGAAGGGTCACCAGAGGCATGAATGTCACCCCCGAGGTAAGTAAACCTCTCGACGTGGTCGACACGCTCTCCGCTGTGCCCAAGAGGTCATTATGAACAGTTGGACTGAAAACAACACGATCTGTAATAGATGTGCCCATGTCACCCATACCTAAATATCTCCAACTGCTCACCAAGCTATGGAAGCTTCTTTGTGATTGAAAAGACTGCTTAGCGGTGAGACCACAGAGCAAATTCTCAAACTGAAACATGGCCTCTCAAAGATGACCCAAGGGTTGTCTGTCCTTTACCACTGATGACAGAAGAAAATGTTAGGAGTAAATCATCATGAAGAAACGAGGAGAGGTGAGGAGTGAGACAGCAGAAACTGTAAGGATTAGTTTAGGGGTCAGATGAGTCCATTCTTCATGAACATTTAAACATGAGCCATGGCTGTGCAAGTTGTTGGCTCCTAAAATGAAACATCTCCTTCACCTAAGGTTCCAAGGAGAATCTCAAGGTAGTACATTTGGAGAGGGAGATGTTGCAGAACTGTTTAAAAAAATCGGAGGCAGGAGTACGAAACCATGCAAGCAGGTGAATTTGTCATCAGCAAAGCAATTAGGAGTCCAAGCCCAATGCCCACAAGGTGATGTGCATGCATTTTCATGATTTAGAGCTCCACATGGCCAGTCAATACTTTGCTGCAATCAGAGAAAAGCCGTCAGCCACCCCCTTTGGCTACATGACACTGCATGACACTGCAGACTGCCAACGTCACACCTGCCATCTTCTCCAGACCAGTTGAAGGGTGACCTCCACGTGTTGTGCTCTGCAAACCACAGAAGCCATCCACCCCATCCTTTCCTCAGGTCTGTCTGTCTTTGGGAGAGCAAAATAACAACTACAGTATATCGAGGAGGACGGAGAAATGAGAAAAAAAGTCCTGGAGATTAAAGGGTGAGGAGCCCTCACTGCAGAACAAATCAATTTAAGCCAAGAGGGATTTGCATGTGATTTTATTAATCATCTGAGGACCTTCGCAGACTGAGGTGAAATCATTTATAGAGAAGTGCCGCTCAAGCTTGCCCTTGTCTTTAGTGTCCTTATCTGCCCTTTCTGGCCAATTTGGGCTTTAATGTCCTCCAGTTTTCTGAGCCTCCTTTTAAATTGCTAGCAACCTTTACGGCTAAAATCCAAAATTGTGTTTGATGGAAACGTATGATAGAGAGAGAGAGATTGGGAGCATTCGCTGATTGCAGCCCATTGCCACACCCACACTGTAAAAAAATGTCAGTAAATTTAATGGTAAAAATACTGTAAATGGTGAAAGTCAAATATCTTTTCTGAAAAAAATGTAGTCAGAAGTCAAGCAAAATGACCCCTTTTATTGGCTAACTCAAAAGATTACAATATGCATGCTTTCGAGGCAACTCAGGCCCCTTCTTCAGGCAAGACGTAATACAGAAACTGGAGTTCCCTGTGTTTATATACACACCAGGACAGATACAACATTGGTAAATCTTTAAGTGAGACATCTTAAATGTAAAAAATTAATAGACCTCTTCAGGCTAAGATTCATTTAACAAGAGAGAAGAACAATGTATGGTCAAGATCTTTGGATAAGATAACTGTCCAACAAAGTCTTTTGAAGTTTCTGATGAGTTTTTCCATACAATGTGGGTTTGTAGACAGATTGTCTGAGTCAGTGATGCAAACAATCCTCACACCTGGCCATAAGACCCATGTCTCTATTCAAACCATGTTGTAATATATTCAATTTTAGCATAAGTTTAACTTCCCATTCTTTTCTCTCTTGCTGTGTTCTGAAGTTGCCCATAAGCCCTGTGACTTTAAAGTCCATCTCACAGTGTCCATGGCTGTTGAAGTGGGCTGCTACAGGAACATCTGTGTTGCCATGTTTAATGTGGAACCTGTGTAAATTCATTCTCTGGCGGAGTGTTTGTCCAGTTTCTCCCACATAGAGTGTAGTGTCAGGACATTTCATGCAGAGAATTAGGTAGACCACATTAGATGATCGACAGGAAAATGATCCCTTTATGCAATGTTCTAGTCGGCAGGGTTGTATAATTATACGGTCTGTATTATAAATGTGAGCACACGTTTGACATATTTTCTGTTGGCAGGGAGATGTGCCATTTTCTGTTGGTTCACTTAGGGAGCTTCGGACAATTAGTTGCTGCAGGTTTGATGGTTGTTTGTATGCCAGGATGGGAGGTTCAGGAAATACATTTTTCAGTGTTTGGTCATTGTGTAGCACTGGACGAACTTTTTTCGAAGTGCTCCAAGATGTGGGTTATAGGTGACAACAAGGGGAATGCGGTTCTTGTTTTTGTTTTTATATTCCAGAAGGTTGTCTCTGGGTATGGCAGAAGCTCTTCTTATTTGAGTGTCTGTTGTTTTGGGAGTATAATCTTGTCTGATGAAATCTTGTCTAAGCTCCTGCAGTTGTTTATCCCAGTCTGTTGGGTCTGAGCAAATATGATTGTATCGAATTGCTTGGTTGAAAATAATGGAGCACCTTATAGCTTGGGATGGAAGCTATCACTTCTCAGGTAGGTCCATCTGTCTGGTGGTTTGTGAAAACCAGAAGTTACAAGGGTGTGGTCTTTCAGTTGAACGGTGGTGTCAAGGAAGCTAACTTCTATTTTTGAGTAATTGAGCTTCAGCTAGATAGATAGATAGATAGATAGATAGATAGATAGATAGATAGATAGATAGATAGATAGATAGATAGATAGATAGATAGATAGATAGATAGATAGATAGGATTAATAAAGTATCTATCTATCTATCTATCTAAGGGGAAATTCAGTAGCTTTATGTTAGGGTGAAAAGAATTCTATTTATTATGAAAATGGAGGAGGTCCTTCTCACTGGCAGTGCAGGTTATGAAGATGTCATCTATGGAATGGAGATACAACATTGGTTTTAAGACACACATTGACATAAAATCTTCCACCAATTTTGCCATAAATAGGTTTACATAGTGACGTGCAAACCGACAGCCCATTGCAGTCCCCATTTGTTGCAAGTAGAAATCCATCTATCCATTTTCCAACCCGCTGTATCCTAACACAGGGTCACGGGGGTCTGCTGGAGCCAATCCCAGCCAACACAGGGCGCAAGGCAGGAAACAAACCCCGGGCAGGGCGCCAGCCCACCGCAGAAGTAGAAATCTTGTCCAAAAGAGAATACATTGTGTGTCAGAGTGAATTTTATCATTTGTATAACTGACTCTGTGGGTGAGTCATGTTGTTTGAGGTACGTTTCACATACCAATATGCCATCATTATGGGAGATGTTTGTGTAAAGTGCCTCAACATCCATTATGGCCAGTAAGGTTCCCTCAGGTAAGGGGCCTATAGCAGACCGTCAGTGGTGTCCTGGATGTAGCTGGTGGTATTGTGGGCGAGGTGTTTAAGGATGTGCTCCACCCAACCTACATTCATAATGGCTAATGCAGTACAACACCCTAGTACTACTGAGAAAAATCGGGAAAGTTACCTTATGTTCTGTTGAAAATTACCTGTATATCTTAAACAATGCATTTCATTACATTTTACAGCCAAGTTCTGTAAAAACAATATTTTTCTACCTTCAAAATATGGTACATACCGTTTACTGATACTGAAAAAATCTCAGTTAATGTGACAGTGTAAAACTGATAACTGTAAAATGTAAAATGGTCAGTAACACCGCAGTTACGATATTTGCATAAGGACACACCCCCTTTCACCGTATTGGTCCTGGTGAATCACATTCCTTTGAACAATAGGGAAAAAAACTTCAAAAAAGGAACCTAATCAAGGACTTTGTTAAATGGTGCGACTCAAACCACCTACACCTGAACAGCAGCAAAACCAAGGAGCTGGTGGTGGATTTTAGGAGGACCAGGCCCCTCCTGGACCCCGTGATCATCAGAGGTGACTGTGCAGAGGGTGCAGACCTATAAATACCTGGGAGTGCAGCTGGATGATAAACTGGACTGGACTGCCAATACTGATGATCTATGTAAGAAAGGACAGAGCCGACTATACTTCCTTAGAAGGCTGGCGTCCTTCAACATCTGCAATAAGATGCTGCAGATGTTCTATCAGACGGTTGTGTTTAACATTTTTTTTTACAGTGCACCACATGATAGACCCCCTGAATTGAGATCCGAGTGCAGCAGGGGATGCCTCAGCACCACACCTGAACAGTTTGAGGTTTTTTACGGTGGCTGGTGTGCCAGTCCTGCACTGGAGGAGCTGCTTGCAGATTAACGTCATACCCAGCACAAAGTAATTGTGGGTTTAGGGTCTTGATCAAAGGGTCCAATGGAGTGGAGTCACTTCTGGCTTTTTACAGGATTCGAACCGGCAACCTTCCATAGCTTCAGAACCACCACTGTGCCTATGGAACGGTATCCAGAGAGTGAAGCTGTGGTTTTATGAGCTTCATTTTCTCTAGGATATCCAGGATGGAAAGGCATCCTCGAGAAAAGGAAGCTCACAAAACCACAGCTGCACTCTGCACCGAAAAAAAAAAAAAAATGAAAGTGTTCACCCAAAAGCATCGAGGTCCTTGGTGACTTTCATCCCGGTTTAGCTGCAGCACGGTGTCCTGGTTTTTAAAGAGCCTATCATGGACGAGCGATCAGAGTGGAGTGAAAGAGTCTGGTGGACTCCAGAGGGGGCTACACAACTGGAAACGGAGAATACAGAAATAAACACTACGGGGTTGGCACAAATGCACAAAAAAAATACGACGATTACATCCTGCCATCTCAGCAAGCCTAGAAAAACACGAGCCAGCCAACTGAAGTCTCCCTGTCTGCCTAGTTAAGAACCTGCCTAGTGAAAGGCACTATATGACAGATAGATAGATAGATAGATAGATAGATAGATAGATAGATAGATAGATAGATAGATAGATAGATAGATAGATAGATAGAGGCACTATACAATAGATAGATAGATAGATAGATAGATAGATAGATAGATAGATAGATAGATAGATAGATAGATAGATAGATAGATAGATAGATAGATAGATAGATAGATAGATAGATAGATAGATAGATAGATAGGTAGTGAAGGACTTCACCTCCCACATTAAAGGAATACAGTCTGCTAAGGGAAAAGAGACGGTTTGAGAATGCTATGTTGTTATGCATGACTGTGGATTGTGGGAAGAAATTTCAGTAAAAGGAGAAAACCCTGGCAAACACGTGGGTAATGTGTGCCACTGTGCCAGCCTATGTACATTTCTATGTGTGCATGTGTGTAGCTGGGTTGCCCTAATTGAATGCCAATTAAAATTTCATTATTAACCTTGTTGAAGAACAGATAGCTTTTTTCTCTTATGAGACTTTGCTAAATTAAAACAATCCTACTGAGATTTAGGGTGTTAGGGAGAGTGGGCTCATATGAGTATTTTGCCCACAAGGTCACCCCTCAATGCCCATTCATTGAAATGATAGCAACCCTCTTAGCATTGCCTGTAGCCACCTGCATGGTTTAAGGCTGGCCAGTGTTACCAGCATATTTTACTTGTTTATGCTAACAGCCTGCAATAGGTAAGCTCCACATTATTTAACATTATTTATTGCACACAAAGATATGAGGCAGTTTGAGTATACATAGGAATATTGCATTCCCTAATAAAATTTTCATTTTATTTATTTTCAGAGTCCATTACTGGAATCAACTCGCGTTAAGATGCCAGTTCATGAAAGGAGACACACATGAGTTTAGAATTGCTGCTCAACCTAAAACATCTGCCTTGGGATGCACAAGGAAATGGGAGGACGTGGAGGCAAAGAATGACACAAGTGTACAAGATATGGACTGGTTATTGAACCCATGACCCTGGCACCTTGACACACCCACTGTATGACAGTGCCTCTGATAACACGCACTTAGTCACAATTTGAGATGCTGCTGTAACTGGCTGCAGAGTCTTTGTGTACAGAATAAATCTGAATAAAAGATACAAAGCCTGAGTTGAAATGAAAATAGCTAAGTGTAGAGATACATTAACAAGAAAGGCATTAGATAGATAGATAGATAGATAGATAGATAGATAGATAGATAGATAGATAGATAGATAGATAGATAGATAGATAGATAGATAGATAGATAGATAGATAGATAGATAGATAGATACATATTGCATAGGAGATACTTTGAGTACTATGGTGATGGTAATTCCAATCTAGGGGGTGGTGCTGTGTGACAACAGACTCTCTTTTCCTCTTTCTGTCCACTCATGTTGCAGTCCCTTGAGAATCCTGCCAACTACGCCAATGTAAGAACATGGCAGACAGCTGAACTGGGTGATCTTTTAATCAAGAGAAAATGTGTAAAATGCAAAAAACAGCCTTTTCCGATGTGAGTCTCTTTTATCGACTAGCGAAGATGACAGTTCCTCTAGTTTCAATGTAATCAGACAGGAAAAGGTGGGCCCTGGTTAGCGGAACCCAGAAGTGACGTTAATGGTGAAGAGCAGTCAATTTTCCTGTCTGCAGGAGGAGGAGGAAAAGAGAGACCTTTATAACACAGCACCACCCCCTGGCTCAGTCGATAATTGCCTTTATTTGTCCCCAGGAGGAAATCTGGTTTTCTACAGAAGCTCTTTAAATAAATAAATAAAAAAAAGACAGATAAATATATATATATAAATAAATATATATATAAATATAAATAAATATATAATATATATATATAACCACAGGGTCACGGGGGTCTGCTGGAGCCAATCCCAGCCAACACAGGGCACAAGGCAGGAAACAAACCCCATACAGGGTGCCAGCCCATGGCAGAGACCTTCTCTTCCATATATATATATATATATATCTAATAAAAGGCAAAGCCCTCACTGACTGACTGACTGACTGACTGACTGACTGACTGACTGACTGACTCACTCACTCACTCACTCACTCACTCACTCACTCACTCACTCACTCATCACTAATTCTCCAACTTCCCGTGTAGGTAGAAGTTTGGCAGGCTCATTCCTTACAGCTTACTTACAAAAGTTAGGCAGGTTTCATTTCGAAATTCTACGCGTAACGGTCATAACTGGAACCTCTTTTTTGTCCATCTACTGAAATGGAGAGCGGCTCCATGGACGTGGGAGGCGGATTTGCGTAACGCGTCATCACGCCTCCCACGTAATCACGTGAACTGACTGTGAACGCAGTTAAGTGCAGCTACTGCGGAAACCAAGCACAGTGAATACCGTACGTTTAAATTAAGTTTATAGAAACACTCCCGTCGTTTGCAATACCATATTCGCGAGATACAAGTTTAATGAGAGCAGGCAGTCAGCTAAAGAAGGGAATGAATAAATAACTATAATCGTAATAAACGAACAAAAAATTTAAAAGCAGCACGTGAACTGACTGTGAACGCAGTTAAGTGCAGCTACTGCGGAAACCAAGCACAGTGAAAACCGTAACTTTAAATTAAGTTTATAGAAACACTCCCGCCGTTTGCAATACCATATTCGCGAGATACAAGTTTAATGAGAGCAGGCAGTCAGCTAAAGAAGGGAATGAATAAATAACTATAATCGTAATAAACGAACAAAAAAATATAAAAGCAGTACTTCGCCGCTGCCATGCGCAGGTATATAAATTAAGTTTATAGAAACGCTCCCGTAGATAACCACCCATACAATCAGATTGGGATTCATACTACGAATGCCTGCAATGTAATTACCCCGATCTACATGCTGTCAAATGAATGAACCACACGCCGTGGCACAACGTTAGGGGCTTTGCCTCTAGCGCTGACGTCCGAGGTTCGATTCCCGTAAGGGAGTGCAGTGAGTGTGTACGCCAGATGAGCCCACAATTACGGTGAAACACGTGTCGCGTACTAGATGACTTTGTAACAGAGTTAAAATTGCTGGAGCGAGAAACTTTTAACTGCCGGGTCATGTCGCGTATTCTCTGGTAGGTACACCAAAAAATGTATACATTTATGCATGTAATGGGCAAACAAAAAATGTACTATACCCAAAAGCACTGCAGTTGTACTCAATGTATCTTTACTTCTAAAATGTTAACGTTTTACTGTTTAATAATTTATACGCTTCTTATATGTTGTTTAAATTCTTTTATCAAAATACCAGTAACAGCGCACTGCACGATAACGTGGAGTAAATACACTTGACATAAGCATTCATGTTATTTATCCTCTTTCTCTGTACATTTACCGTTCGTTTGCTCAGAGGTTAATGCGCTTGATGCTTACTGAGCAGCTCTTCACCCTAGCGTCCCGCTGCTTCTCATCTTTCGTCGGCATCTTCTCACGTTAAAACTGATTAAGTTACTTTTTGTATTGTGATAAATTAGTATGTTTTCTTTAATTTTTCAGTTAAGCTGGCACTTAAGTCTTCACTCTGCCTCAACAATGATTAGCGAAGGTGGTAGGGAATGAAAACTGCACCCGTACGCATCCGCCCACGGCCGCCCTGGTGCGCGCAGCTGTGAGTTCATTCTACAATAAAATAAAATAAAGATAAAAAGACTAATAAAAATCATCACCCCAGAAGCGGATAGTAGACGTGACGTAGTATATGTGTACCAAATTTCAAGTCAATAGGTGAAACGGTTTGCGAGCTACAGGTGATTTAAAATCCTAGACAGACAAACGAATAGCCACGGTAGCGTATTATACAAGAAGATTTTACTGTTTAATAATTTATATTTATATGCAATGTGCTTCTTATATATTACTTCATATTCTCATATGATAATGATGTTAATGTTGTTTATATTGATTTCTGTGTTACTGTAAGTGCTCTTTATTTGTGGAAAAATAAATTTGGCAATTAACAAACGTATTTTATACATACTACATTTTATTTTTTTCTCTTGCACTCAGTGAGCGAAGCCACCAGGTAATCAGCTATATATAGTTGGGAGACCTGGGGACCCGGGTTCGATTCCCGGGTCCTCCCTGCGTGGAGTTTGCATGTTCTCCCCATGTCTGCGTGGGTTTCCTCCGGGCGCTCCGGTTTCCTCCTACAGTCCAAAGACATGCAGGTTAGGTGGATTGGCAATTCTAAATTGGCCCTAGTGTGTGCTTGGTGTGTTTGTGTGTGTCCTGCGGTGGGTTGGCACCCTGCCCAGGATTGGTTCGTGCCCTGTGTTGGCTGGGATTGGCTCCAGCATACCCCTGTGACCCTGTGTTTGGATTCAGCGGGTTGGAAAATGGATGGATGGATGGATATATATGTATATGTAGATTAGTATATGTATATATATATATATATATATATATATATATATATATATATATATATATATATATATATATATATATATATTTATGTGTGTGTATATATATATATATATTTGTGTGTGTGTGTGTGTATATGTGTATATATATATATATATATATATATATATATATATATATATATATGACAGCAACACTCATAACAATGACAACACAATTACATTGACAATCATGTTACGTTATTTTGAAAGTGTTTCCTTTTCTTTTTCATAACCTCTTCAACACACTACTTCTCCACTGCAAAGTGCGGGTATTTTGCTATATATGTATATATGAAGAGGATGGATGGATGGATGTATATGTGTGTGTATATGTATGTGTATATATATATATGTATATATATGTGGATATGTATATGTATATATATATATGTATATATGTATACTGTATATATGTATATGTAGATATGTGTAGATATGTATATATGTATATGTATATATATATTTACATAACCTCTTTAACACACTACTTCTCCGCTGCGAAGCACGGGTATTTTGCTATATATATATATGTGAATGTATGTATATATGTACTGTATGTCTATATTTATATATATATATATATATATATATATATATATATATATATATATATATGTGTGTGTGTATATATATGTGCATATGTATATATATATATGTGTATATATATGTGCAAATGTATATATTTATGTGTATATATATATATATATGTGCATATGTATATATATATGTAGATGTGTAAATTTGTATATGTATATATATGTATATGTGGATGTGTATATGTAGATATGTATATATATGTATATGTATATATATGTTTACATAACCTCTTTAACACACTACTTCTCCGCTGCAAAGCGCGGGTATTTTGCTACTATATATATATATATATACACACACTATAGTCTGAACAAATTGTACAATGACAAAAGAGGAAGAATAATTTAAACAGAAAGAAAAGAAAACTTCTGATGTGGCAGTCCCAGTCACAGTAAGGCGCTATACAGGTGTATCGGTGTTGGTATAAAGGACCCTGAGTCGTGTTTCTTAACACTCTTCTGCTGAATTATATGTTGGCTGAAAGTCCTCAGTGTCATTGTATCAGGGAGACGATGTGCAGTGTTGTTCATAATGGCACTCCTCTTTGTCTTCATTCCCTCCTTGTCTACGATCTCCAGGGTGTCCAGAGTGTGTCCCATAACTGAGCCTCCCCTTTCAATCATCTTGTTGATTTGGTGGGCCTTCCTTGAAGTGACATTACCAGCCCAGCACACCACAGCTGGCGAAGTGGTGTCTCTGAGGCTAGGGATCTGCACTGGCAATCGGAAGGTTACTGGTTCGAATCCCATAAATGCTAATAGGGACTCTGCTTTGATGGACCCTTCAGTAAGGCCCTTAACCTGCAATTGCTGAGCACTTTGAGTAATGAGAAAAGCGCTATATAAATGCAAAAAATTATTATTACAGCAGAGAAAAACGCAAGGGCCACCCCTAGTGACTAGGGCCCTAAAGTTAATAATCTTACTATTTTATTGGTTAATTTTAAGGTTTTAACCTTTTAAAGCCAAATTTTAAAAGTATTGTATCTTAGTCATGGAGGCATGTTCTTCTCTGCTCTCATTCTAAACACAATTTTATTTATCTTAACCCTAATCTTAAAAGTCATTTGAAAGTGCCTAATCCTAAAACTCAGATTAGGGTGCCCAATCTTAAATTATGGTTTGTACTATGTTTTAGAGGATCTACCCCACCCCACCCCTTATCCAAACCCTAGGTGAGAGGGCTATTGGTGGGAAGGTGAATGCCTAACCCTAAACACCCCACTTATAGCCCTACTGTTAATTTTCACCTTTTTAAACATAATTTTAACCCTAGTATTTAGAAACTCTAGCCCCTCAGGTTAAAACCCTAGCTCCTGAGAGACTTAGTACATATGGACTGGTTTTATAATTAATAACTTATGTATCTAGGGTAGCTCATTTTAAGGGGTGGGTATTTAAATATGGATTTTAACCTACTTTCTAGACCTATAGATTACCTTGTAGAATATTATTAATAGGCCCATTTTATTGTTTGTATATAGAGATATTTTAGGGGGATTAGTAATTTATTATGGGGGGGGGGGGGGATTTTATGTGTGGGATGACACAACCTATACATTAAATGAAGTCAGTGTCCTGAGAACAAAGACCCTGCTCTGCCCTTTGTTCCTATAATCCCTCTGTGTTCCGACACCAGTCCAGCATGTCAGTAATGTGGACCCCTGAGTACTTGTAGGAGTGGACCACCAGTATATCAACTCTTTGAACGGTGGCTGGACTCTTTGGTGTGGTGATGTATTGCAATGTATCTTGATGTATAGGAGATAATAACATTTGCGCCTTATGATTGCTGATTGTGGCCTCAGCTCTGCCGTGTAATAAGCGGGTTAAGAAAATAATGGATGGATGTAAACAGATTTGTGAAATACCAACGTGTTTATGATTACAGAAGCACTCTCTCGCTGCCAAGAAGACGTCAGGCTATAAGTTCAGGTTCTCTTGCTCTTATCCTGCTAGGCACAAACGATTTCTGTTTTGCCCACGTGGTAGGAACTTTTTCAGAGCCCAAAGAGCTAATTTCATAGCTTTTCCCAGAATTAAATGGTTCTTTATCAAGCAATAGTTTTACGAAGGCGACTACACAAACCAGTAAAGGGCATTAAAGAAATGACGTCCTTAATCACTGCACTGCCGGACCGCCCTGAATTACAAATCTCTTTCATATAGTTCACACCCTGCACATGACAGCGATCCGTTTTATTTCTACGGGCACCAAAACATTTAATCTTTTGGAAGAAAAAATACATACATACATACATACATACATACATACATACATACATACATACATACATACATAAAATGGTTGTGCGCAGATTCAGTGTAGCGACTGTGAAATCAAAAAAGCGCGTCTAACTGGTGAATGCGTCCATATAAACTGTAACTCCTCGGGATGAGGTAACGGGATTCCCAAAGCTGTCCAGCATTTTGGCCATCACGTCCCAGCGTCCCCCAAGGTATTCCCCGCTGCCCGCTCTCTTTGTCTCTCCCACTTATTCACGCCACACATTTTTAAAAAGTGCCACCCACTAATCCCCCCTCCGTCCCAACCCCCCACCAAATTCCCCGTCTCCTCACATTTCACTTTTACTGCGCGCGGCTCACACACACAAATGAGCTATCGGTCCTTTTTTTTTTTTTTTTTTTTTTACCCGGCTAAACTTTGTATTTTAATTAATTCAGTCCAAGTCTCGCGGTGTTACCTTTCAGACATCTTGCATTTTTTGGACTGTGAAAGACATACATTTGGGAGTCCACAGACCATCTTGAATAATTTCTCCCTCTTTTTTTCTTTCTATTATTCAAGGAGTTCCTTTTTTTTTCTTTTGTTTTACAGATTAACGGATTTTGCTAGGCGCCGCTAACGGGACGCTCGCTCATGAACTCGTAAGAGCGCCTGCGGGTTTCGTCGCCATATCAGCGCATCTCCCTTTGCCTTTTTTTCCTTTCCTTTTTTTCAATATCGAGACGACATGGCAACCCCCGCTGCTGTTAATCCATCGGGTGAGTGTTTCAATTGTTACTCTTTTGTTTTTGTTCGGTTTTGGTACCCGCCGCCCTTACAGGCTTTTTGATTTGCTCCTTAAGCAGAACCGGCGCAGAAACGCAAAACTTGGCTGGCAAAATGATTTGACGGCGCCTGTCAATCACAGCATCACCTTCTTTCCTTCATCCCTTCAAGCCCACGGCGGCAGGCCGGTGGGCATTGTGCGGCCAGTGACGGCGAATCGCTGCCTTTGTTCGCGTTTTTATTTCCTCAACATCTTTAAACTTTAGCAGAGGCGATCGGTCAGCGTGCAGGCGAGCCGATTTGTGCAGAAGGAGACCTCGGCGTGCGAGCGTGCGAGCGAATGACCACCACGTACGTGCTTTGATTTCTTAGTGCATCCTTGTCATCGTTAAATCCCCCGTCCTTGCCATCGTTCTGTTATTGTTGGCGACTGGCACACTCGTCCTCTCATCTCCGCTTTCGTTTCTTCTATGGTGTTATTTTGCCTGTTGCTTCTCTTTTATACGCCTTCATCTTAACGGACTGAGAGATTGTTATTATTATCGGAGGTCACTTATTCGTTACACTTGTGTTAAGTGCGTTTGTTTTTGCAATCGGCAGATTTTGAGGGTCACACACTTCAAAAGAAAGGTGCCAGGGTGGTTCTTCAGAGTGATGCCATTGGGGAACCGTTTTTGGTTCCCTAAAGACCCTTCAACGTGAAGGTTCCAGAAAGAACCTTGTATTTAGTTGGATCTGTAACAGGCTCCATACAGTCAATAACCATGGATTTGTGAAATGCTCCCGACTCCAGTAAGCCGAGATTTGTTTCTGACTCTGCTGGCATCCCATCCAGAGATGGGTCCTACTTTATGTCTAGTCCAGCTGGGATGGGCTTCAGTCTCCAGGGTCCTAACACTGTGCTTGGTATATACAGTCATGAAAAAGTTTGGGAACCCCTCTCAGCCTGCATAATAATCATACTCTCCTTTCAACAAAAAAGATAACAGTGGTAACTTTTTCATTTCCTAGGAACATGTGAGCACTGCAGTGTTTTCCGAACAAAGATTTTTAGTGACGCAGTATTTAGTTGTATGAAATTAAATCAAATGTGAAAAACTGGCTGTGCACAAATGTGGGTCCCCTTGTCATTGTGCTGATTTGAATGCCTGTCACTGCTCAATGCTGATTACTTACAACACCAAATTGGTTGATGAGCTCGTTACGCCTTGAACTTCATAGACCGGTGTGTCCCGTCATGAGATATAAAGGTATTTAAGGTGGTCAATTACAAGTTGTGCTTCCTTCCCTTTGACTCTCCTCTGAAGAGTGACAGCATGGGATCCTCATAGCAACTCTCCAAAGATCTGAAAACAAAGATTGTTGAGTCTCCTGGTTTAGGGGAAGGCTACAAAAAGCCATCTCAGAGGTTTAAACTGTCAGTTTCAACTGTAAGGAATGGAATCAGGAAATGGAAGGCCACAGGCACAGTTGCTGTTAAACCCAGCAGGTTTGGCAGGCCAAGAAAAATACAGGAGCAGCATATGCGCAGGATTGTGAGAATGGTTACAGACAACCCACAGATCACCTCCAAACACCTGCAAGACCATCTGGCTGCAGATGGTGTATCTGTACATCGTTCTACAATTCAGCGCAATTTGCCCAAAGAACATCTGTATGGCAGGGAGATGAGAAAGAAGCCCTTTCTGCACTCACGCCACAAACAGAGTCACTTGTTGTATGCCAATACTCATTTAGACAAGCCAGATTCATTTTGGAACAAAGTGCTTTGGACTGATCAGACAAAAATGGAGTTATTTGGTCAGAACAAAAAGTGCTTTGCATGGCAGAGGAAGAACATCACATTCCAAGAAAAACACCTGCTACCTACTGTCACATTTGGTGGAGGTGCCATCATGCTGTGGGCCTGTGTGGCTAGTTCAGAGACTGGGGCCCTTGTTAAAGTCGAGGGTCGGATGAACTCAACCCAATATCAGCAAATACTTCAGGATAATATTGAAGCGGGCGGCACGGTGGCGCAGTGGGTAGCGCTGCTGCCTCGCAGTTGGGAGATCTGGGGACCTGGGTTCGATTCCCGGGTCCTCCCTGCGTGGAGTTTGCATGTTCTCCCCGTGTCTGCGTGGGTTTCCTCCGGGCGCTCCGGTTTCCTCCCACATTACAAAAACATGCAGGTTAGGTGGATTGGCGATTCTGGATTGGCCCTGGTGTGTGCTTGGTGTGTGGGTGTGTTTGTGTGTGTTCTGCGGTGGGTTGGCACCCTGCCCGGGATTGGTTCCTGCCTTGTGCCCTGTGTTGGCTGGGATTGGCTCCAGCGGACCCCCGTGACCCTGTGTTCGGATTCAGCGGGTCGGAAAATGGATGGATGGATAATATTCAAGCATCAGTCACAAAGTTGAAGTTACGCAGGGGTTGGATATTCCAACAAGACAATGACCCAAAACACAGTTGGAAATCTACAAAGGCATTCATGTAGAGGGAGAAGTAGAATGTTCTGGAATGGCCGTCACAGTCCCCTGACTTGAATATCATCTCAAATCTATGGGATGATTTGAAGCGGGCTGTCCATCACATTGAACTGAACTGGAGAGATTTTGTATGAAGAATGGACAGAAATACCTCCATCCAGAATCAGACACTCATCAGAGGCTACAGGAGGACAGCATCTAGAAGACAAAAGGAGGCTCAACTAAGTATTGATGTCATATCTCTGTTGGGGTGCCCAAATTTATGCACCTGTCTAATTTGGTTATGATGCATATTGCATATTTTCTGTTAATCCAATAAACTTAATGTCACTGCTGAAATCCTACTGTCTACTTTGAAAGGTCAGCCAATGAGAAACAAAAATCCAAAGAATTAAGAGGGCTTCCCAAACTTGTTCATATGACTGTGTATATATATATATATATATATATATACATACATATATATATATATATATATATATATATATATATATATATATAATTACTGGATAAAGAAGTTTCAAAGATGGATAGCTTGGTGGGTGTATTATTAAACTGTATTAGCAACCTCTGGCACTGCACAGCACTGGCATTCCATCCAGAGACGGTTCCTGCCTTTTGACGAGCACTCAAAGCTTTAGAAATGGTTTGATCTCTTTGTCCTGATCTGTGTCTCACCACAGTTTGATTGTGTTGGTCTACCGAGAGTTCCCTGGACGTCATGGTTTGGTTTTTGTCCTGACATGCAAGTGTGGATTTTTGGACCTTCTATACAAAGAGACATGTGTGGCTTTCTTGAATGGTGTTCAGTCAGTTTAATTTGGACTCTTAATTTCAATAATTCTTGATAGCAAACTTTCCTGAAAACATGTCTTCACTTTGTTATTATGGGTTATTGAGTGTAGACTGATGGGCAAAAATATTTCAAATTAAATCTGCAATACATTAAAGTGTACAGAAAGTGAAGGTTCCAGAATAATCTCTGGATGATCTCTCCCTCTCTCTCTCTGTATATATACTGTATATTGTCACGCTTGGGTTACAAGATTGCACAGAAGACCAGTGGAAGTTGAAGAAACTCGAATTTTTATTCAAACACTGCAAACAAACATTTATCTTTTAAAACTGTTTCAAACATGCTCCTTGAAAGAATTTACACCTCCACTTGTCATTTAAAAGCAACCAAGGATTTCTTCTTCTTCGGAGGAATACGTGCCAGGAGCACCAGAAGTCAGAGAGAGAGAAAGAAGCAGAAAATCAATTTATAACCACAGAGAGAAGTCGGCACAGGCTTTTTGACAAGGCGGAGTAGCGCGCGGGAGGCAGATTACGCGACAGAGCCGGCCAGAAGGAAAAGGAGAAATGTGAAGGTAGTCTGTTTATGTTTCCTAGGGCTTTTTCCAGGGGCGTCTGTATCTTTTTGGGGGTAGGATTAGCTTCGCAGCTCACAATATATATTATTAAAGCAACTCCTGAGACAAGACTTTTTGCCAAGAGATTCTGACAAGTCCCGCCCTCCTCTCAAATTTTTACAACCACACCCGCAGTCCAATCATGTCTCATTCGTGTGAATGCTATTGTCAGACTCTGTTCCTGCGCTCTCAGCTCCAAGTGGGGTTGGAAATAAAAGACAAAGAGTAGAACACAAAGTAGAACGTTCTAAAGAGGTTCAAAAACGTTGGCGTGATACACAGGCAGAGCAGGTTAGAGATAATGAAAGTACTAATAATCGAAAGTGTCATAAAAATGATAGCAAAGATCGCATTAGCGCTAACGTATGGAAATTATTACTTGGTGAAATAACAGAACAGCGAAAAGAGATCAAATATATGGGCATAGGCGATATGACAGAAGTATGTAGATATTGTTTGGCTTTAAAGTTTAAGTCTGAGACTTGTAGATTGTCTAATACGTGTTGCCATCAGGGAAAAGTCGTGTTTCTTCCCAATGAAGAGGTGTATCCACGAGAATTAAAAGATTTGTTGTTTGGTGAAAGTGAAATCCACAGACACAAGTGGCAGAGACGCAAAATGGCTGGTGCATTGCGCCCGCCCATGGGTTGGCGAGCAAAGCAAACAGGGGGAAAAGCCCCCTAGTATATATATATATATATATATATATATATATATATATATATTGTATAAATGTATATGCACACACACACACACACACACATACACACACACACACAAACAGTGGCCACCAGGGGGTGCTGCAGCTCCCCAACCTTCCAGCACAGACAGGCTTGTACAAAAGTCACAGCAAAGAAGGGGATTTATTTTGTTTTTGTGGGAAACTCTTCCCTGGCAATTGTTTCCACACTACAAGCACAAGTATAAAAAGCACAGTAGTACAGCAACAGTGTAGCACTCAGCTACTTCCTGTCATTATTTTCTTCTCTTTCAGCGTCTCTCTCTCTCTCTGTCTGTCTGCCTCCTCCATTTCTCCCACAGAGTTTCATCTCCTTCCTCACAACTCTGTCTCCCTGAGATGAGGCAGGCAGCTGCTTTTATGTAATCCCCAGAAGTGCTCACAGTGTTCCAAAGACTTGGCCTGGGAGCACTTCTGGGTAAGGCGGGAGCCCCATGAAGTAGAGCTCATGGAACCTAACAGGGCTGGGCCAAAGAACTCCATTTCCCAGGGTGTCCTGTGGGGAATCTGTGTTAGTGTGGTACCCCATGGCGGCTGCCGTCTAGTGGCTTGGGGGGACATAGCACCCTGGATATACTGCCTCCCCTGGTCCTTCCATGCCTTGGGTGTCCCAGCTGGGTAAGGTTTCCTGGCTGTCCCTCACAATATATATAAAGAAGCAGATAAAGTGTTTGGGTCCATGAGGAGGCCCAGTTTAATGCCCCAAATGTCTTGTGGACAAAACAGGACAAAAAAAAAATCATTCAAATAGGCATGGAGCCCCAATTACAAATAAGGTAAGGTAAGCTTTGGAAGCTGCTTAGATACAGAACACCACTGGACATGTAGTTAGATTACATAACACCCTCCGTGTTCTCCCCATCTCTCCTTTGTCTTAGCATCTGTGCAACACAATGGAACATCACATGCATGACCCTGTATATGTGTGTATGTGTGTACTGTACATACATACATAAACACACACACACACACATATATATATATGTATATATATATATATATATTTGCCGTTGGAGATCCACGAAGGGAGAAAAAACGAATCACGTATCATCAAATAGTTTTATTCCTGAGCTTTCAACCCCTGTCAGGGGTCTTCATCAGAGGATAATGCTTAGACTTACAAGAATCAAAGGCAATATACAGCAACACATTCAGTGGGGTGGGTGGAGGTGACACCGTCAGTATGATCAAGGGGGGGGGGGGGGGGTTGTATAGTTTAATTATTGTGCATATGTCCTTCTTAAGTTGGCATATGCTGGGTTTATGTCCAAGTGTCTGTTGATGGCGTTTTCATCTGATAGCCAAGACTCGGCCAACTCTCTGGCACTTTTAGTACTGGCCTTAAATTTTACTTTTACGTTGTCCAACACGTGTACAGGAACATCGCAACGCCGTCAGAAGAAAGGACGCACTATCTTTGATATATGCACATACCAAATCGACAGGACACACATTCAATTGGGACAACGTAAAAGTAAAATTTAAGGCCAGTACTAAAAGTGCCAGAGAGTTGGCCGAGTCTTGGCTATCAGATGAAAACGCCATCAACAGACACTTGGACATAAATCCAGCATATGCCAACTTAAGAAGGACATGTACACAATAATTAAACTATACAACCCCCCCCCCCCCCTGATCATACTGACGGTGTCACCTCCACCCAACCCCAAAACACTGAATGTGTTGCTATATATTGCCTTTGATTCTTGTAAGTCTAAGAATTATCATCTGATGAAGACCCCTGATAGGGGTTGAAAGCTCAGGAATAAAACTATTTAATGATACATGATTCGTTTTTTCTTCCTTCGTGGATCTCCAACGGCAAATATATATATATATATATATATATATAATATATATATATATATATATAATATATATATATATATATATATATATATATATATATATATACATACAGAGAGAGAGAGAGAGTGGTCAATCAAGGGATGACGCCAGTCCAAAAAATAAATGTTGGGGTGCCAGCTGGGCCATCACTTTTAATATTGGTGCAGTAAACACCAAAATAAATAGACACGGGTAAAAATAGAAAGTAGTGGGCTGCAGTGCCTCGGTGAGAGATTCAAGTCTGCTCGGCTCTCTGTGGTGTAGAGTTCCACCGTGTGGCTAGCCTAGTTTTAAAATTGGACAAAACCTTCCAAGGTCTCAGTTTTATAAAACCCTGACCAGAAGGGGCGCAGTCAGTTGCCCTCATTATGCAGTTTCTCTGAACTCTGGATGAAGAAAGAGAGACAATACCATTAGTGATGGTGCCCCCTTGTGTTCTGTACTGGTATTGCTTACCTCAGATGAGTAAAGAAAGTGACCCTTTGACCTGCATGCATGACTATATATATATATATATATATATATATATATATATATATATATATATATACTGCTCAAAAAATTTTAAAGGAACAGTTTTGAATCGGAGTATAGCATCAAGTCAATGACACGTGTGGGTCAGTGAAGTAGCAGAGGGGCTTGTTAATCAGTTTCAGCTGCTTTGGTGCACTAGAGGGGCAACAATGAGATGACCCCCAAAACAGGAATGAATGGTTTAATAGGTGGGGGGAGGCCACTGACATTTTTCCCTCCTCATCTGTTTTGTCACTCATTTTGCATTTGGCTGTGGTCAGTGTCACTACTGGTAGCATGAGGCCATACCTGGGCCCTACAGAGTTTGTTGGTACAGGTAGTCCAACTTCTCCAGGATGACATGTGCCATTGCCAGAAGGTTTGCTCTGTCTCCCAGCACAGTCTCAGGGGCATGGAGGAGATTCCAGGAGACAGGCAGTTCCTCTAGGAGAGCTGGACAGGGCCCCTCATAGAAGGTCCTTAACACATCAGCAGGACCCACTGGTATCTGTTACTTTGGGCAATGAGGAACAAGATGAGCACTGGCAGAGCCTACGAAATGACCCCCAGAAGGCATGCAGACCACTGGTGTGAACGTCTCTGAGCAAACAATCAGAAACAGACTTCATGAGGGTGGCCTGAGGGCCCGACATCCTCTAGTGGGCACCGTGGAGCTCGATTGGCATTTTCCATAGAATACCAGAATGGCCAGGTCCACCACTGGCACTCACAGATGAGAGCAGGTGCACCCTGAGCACATGTGACAGATGTGAAAGGGTCTGGAGAAGCCGTGGAGAACGTTATGCTGCCCGTGACATCGTTCAGCATGAGCAGTCTGGTGGTGGGTCAGTGATGATATATCTGGGGAGGCATATCCATGGGGGGGTGCACAGACCTCTACAGGCTGGACAACGGCACCGCAGGACTGCCATTAGGTATCGGGATGAAATCCTGACTACTACCTGACTCCAAACCACTGAGTACCATTTGGAGTTGCTGCAATGAAATTTCTGCTCAATGGACGAGCCTGCCTGCCGCTTCATTGTTCCCCTTTGATTTTTGGGGTGTCTTTGAGTTCAGCCCTCTCTCTGTCGGTTCATCATTTTCATTTCCATCCTTTCGTTCCTCACACATCACCATATCAGTCCATAGAAGTAGAGAGAGCCAGTGGGATTTTATTCCCATTGAGATCTGATGTGTTTTCAAAGTGTTTCTTTTATCTTTTGGAGCAGTTTATAAACACATGTTTCGCCCTCGTTTGGGCTCGTCAGGCGTACACACTCTACTACTCCCCTCTCGGGGATCGAACCTTGGACGTCAGCGTCAGAGACGAATGTAATTACTCCGGACCTACAGGCTGTCAAATAAATGAACCACACGCCGTGGCGCAGCGTAAAGGGGCTTCGTCTCTGATGCTGACTTCCGAGGTTCAATCCCCGAGAGGGGAGCAGTAGAGTGTGTACGCCAAACAAGGCCGAAACACGTGTTGTGTTCTCTTTGCATTATTTGACAGTAAACTATGCAACATTCCATGGTCTGCTTCTCGCAACTGAAGAGGGCACCATGGCGGATGTCTGCCAAATGGCAGACCAACCACATGTGTTACCTGGTAGGTAACCACCCACACAATTTAGGTCAGGATTCAGACTACGAATGCAATGAATAGATATACAGTGCATCCGGAAAGTATTCACAGCACTTCATCACTTTTTCCACATTTTGTTATGTTACAGCCTTATTCCAAAATGGATTCAATTCATTTTTTTCCTCAGAATTCTACACACAACACCCCATAATGACAACGTGAAAAAAGTTTACTTGAGATTTTTGCAAATTTATTAAAAATAAAAAAATTGAGAAAGCACATGTACATAAGTATTCACAGCCTTTGCCATGAAGCTCAATATTGAGCTCAGGTTCATCCTGTTTCCCCTGATCATCCTTGAGATGTTTCTGCAGCTTCACTGGAGTCCACCTGTGGTAAATTCAGTTGGTTGGACATGATTTGGAAAGGCACACACCTGTCTATAGAAGGTCCTACAGTTGACAGTTCATGTCAGAGCACAAACCAAGCATGAAGTCACAGGATTGTCTGTAGACCTCCGAGACAGGATTGTCTCGAGGCACAAATCTGGGGAAGGTTACAGAAAATTTTCTGCTGCTTTGAAGGTCCCAATGAGCACAGTGGCCTCCATCATCTGTAAGTGGAAGAAGTTTGAAACCACCAAGACTTTTCCTAGAGCTGGCCGGCCATCTAAACTGAGCGATCGGGGGAGAAGAGCCTTAGTCAGGGAGGTGACCAAGAACCCGATGGTCACTCTGTCAGAGCTCCAGAGGTCCTCTGTGGAGAGAGGAGAACCTTCCAGAAGCACATCCATCTCTGCAGCAATCCACCAGTCAGGCCTGTATGGTAGAGTGGCCAGACGGAAGCCACTCCTTAGTAAAAGGCACATGGCAGCCCACCTGGAGTTTGCCAAAATGCACCTGAAGGACTCTCAGACCATGAGAAAGAAAATTCTCTGGTCTGATGAGACAAAGATTGAACTCTTTGGTGTGAATGCCAGGCGTCACGTTTGGAGGAAACCAGGCACCGCTCATCACCAGGCCAATACCATCCCTACAGTGAAGCATGGTGGTGGCAGCATCATGCTTTGGGGAACTGGGAGACTAGTCAGGATAAAGGGAAAGATGACTGCAGCAATGTACAGAGACATCCTGGATGAAAACCTGCTCCAGAGCGCTCTTGACCTCAGACTGGGGCGACGGTTCATCTTTCAGCAGGACAACGACCCTAAGCACACAGCCAAGATATCAAAGGAGTGGCTTCAGGACAACTCTGTGAATGTACTTGAGTGGCCCAGCCAGAGCCCAGACTTGAATCCGATTGAACATCTCTAGAGAGATCTTAAAATGGCTGTGCACCGATGCTTCCCATTCAACCTGATGGAGCTTGAGAGGTGCTGCAAAGAGGAATGGGCGAAACTGGCCAAGGATAGGTGTGCCAAGTTTGTGGCATCATTTTCAAAAAGACTTGAGGCTGGAATTGCTGCCAAAGGGGCATCGACAAAGTATTGAGCAAAGGCTGTGAATACTTATGGACATGGGATTTCTCAGTTTTTTTATTTTTAATAAATTTGCAAAAACCTCAAGTAAACTTTTTTCACGTTGTCATTATGGGGTGTTGTGTGTAGAATTCTGAGGAAAAAAATGAATTTAATCCATTTTGGAATAAGGCTGTAACATAACAAAATGTGGAAAAAGTGATGCACTGGGAATACTTTCTGGATGCACTGTAGATATATATATATATATATATATATATATATATATATATATATATATATATATATATATATATATATATATATATATATATATTTGTATATGGGGCAGCACGGTGGCGCAGTGGTGGCACTACTGCCTCGCAGTAAGGAGACCTGGGTTCTCCCTGCGTGGAGTTTACATGTTCTCCCCATGTCTGCGTGGGTTTCCTCTCACAGTCCAAAGACATGCAGGTTAGGTGCATTGCTGATACTAAATTGTCCCTAGTGTGTGCTTGGTGTGGGTGTGTGTGTGTGCCCTACGGTGGGCTGGCACCCTGCCTGGGGTTTGTTCCCTGCCTTGTGCCCTGTGTTGGCTGGGATTGGCTCCAGCAGACCCCTGTGACCCTGTAGTTAGGATATAGCGGGTTGGATAATGGATGGATTTGGTGGCACAGTGGTAGTGCTGCTGCTGCTTTGCAGTAAGGAGATTGTGGGTTTGCTTCCTGGGTCCTCCGTGTGTGGAGAGCGCTTTGAGTAGTGAGAAAAGCGCTATATAAATGTAAAGAATTATTATGGATGGACATACACACACATATATATATATATATAGTGATACTGCAGGGCGCGTTCAGCCGCCCTAATCTGACACAGACAGGCAGGCAAGCCACTGTTTGCCCTGTGTTGGCTGGGATTGGCTCCAGCAGACCCCCGTGACCCTGTAGTTAGGATATAGCGGGTTGGATAATGGATTGATATATATATATATATATATATATATATATATATATATATATATATATATATATACAGTATTGTAGAAATTGTTATAACATTAAATGGATTGCTGGTTGTAACCATTGCCATAAACTTTAACAAGCTTTGATTAGACTTGTAAACAACATTGCATTGATTGTTCTGTTAATTATAAAATCTCTTTACCATTCAATTTTAATACTTATAATGTAGGGCTGTATACTATAAGTCAATGACATTTCCATTGATTGATATACACATATTTTTGTCATTTTTGATTATTATACAGATGCACTACTTTGAGTGAGCATCTTTTTCTTTTGCCAGATTCACAGGCACAGGATTATTCATTAATTTAAATTGTTGTGGTAGGTAAAAACAATTTCTGTCCAACAGAATGGAATAAGTAAACCAAATCAATCAATTGATGAATTAATCATTTAATTAATTAATTTTAGCAGGCAACCTACCCCCCCACCCCCACCCCAAACCCCCCCCCCCCACATGCCTGAGGTCTTCATCTGTTCATCCAAGCAAATCCCAATCTCGTTAAGGGAGGTCCTCAAGCCGGCCATGTGGGACGCCTTTACCGAGGTCCTCTCTGGTCACAAATCACAAGACAGATCAAGCGTCACAGCTAAATAAACCAGCGTCGCTCAGCTCCCATAGCTGGCCTCACCCTCCCATGGCTCCAGCCTTCCTCCATTATGATTTTAAGTCAGCGGCCAGTGCTCTTGTTATCAGGGTTCCTCTTTGGTTCTACGCCTAGAGCTCCTTTGGTAGTTCATTGTCAGAAGTGAATTGACCTTCTGGTTCCCTTCTTGAAGCCACATCCAGTCCTTTCCTGAAAGGTGACAAGAACATGCGCCGTGAAAGTAGCAGGACGGGACAAAGTGTGACGAGATGCACTTAAACCCCCATTTCAGGCAAACTGGAATTTGTCAGATTCTTGGTTTTGGTTTAAAATAGAGGTAGAAAACGCCTCTCGCCCATGTTACCCCAGCGTTTTTTTCACCTTTTGAAAACTCTCTCCAGAATCGTGTATTTGTGAAAACAGCGGCTCAGCACGGCAGCGTGGATGGATAAAAACCGAGTTGTGAAAGTGCAGACTCTGGTCACGCTCTGATTGGCTCATTTTTGGATCATTTCATATCATCATTCATATTTTATCACTGGCCGATTTCTTCTCAGCAGCTTTACTTGCCTTATTCTCGTTCCTTACTTTCGACCACAATTCCGCCTCTTCCTCGTTCATTGGTCAATAGTACTGTCTTCGGTTATTAGTTTCCTCTTTATGAGGCTCTCTGATTATTCCAGTAGCTAAAACAACCTGTGTGTTGCACATTTTCAGCATAGGTAGTGTTGCGGGGCCACACAGGGGATTTTATTTGTACGTAAGTATGTCCTCGAACTGAGGCCTAGGGTGTCCTGGTGCCAGGTGCACATATGGACACCCCTATGCTTGAACATGGTGACGAGCACAGAAGTCCAACAACAAAACATCACTCGGGTTCAGATCGTGAGGGGGCCATTCCTCCCAATCACGCCCTTCCAGGTCTCACTGTCATTGCCCACGTGAGCGTTGAAGTCTCCCAGCAGAACGATGAAGTCCCCAGAAGGTGCACCCCCTCCAGGGACTCCAAAAAGAGTGGGTACTCCAGACTGCTGTTCAACGCATATGCACAAAACAACAGTTAGAACCCGGCCCCCCACCCGAAGGCACAGGGAGGCTACCCTCTCGTCCACTGGGGTGAACCCCAATGAACAGGCTCCAAGTCGGGGGGCAATAAGTATACCCACTCAGCGCCTCTCACCGGGGGCAACTCCAGAATGGTAGAGAGTCCAGCCCCTCTCAAGGAGATTGGTTCCAGAGTCCACGCTGTGCGTCGAGGTGAGTCCGACTATATCTAGCTAGAACCTCTCAACCTCGCACACTAGCTCAGGCTCCTTCCGCTTCAGAGAGGCGACATTCCACGTCCCAAGAGCCATCTTCTGTAGCTGACGATCGGACCGCCAAGGTTCCCCGCTTTCGGGCACCACCCAACTCACACTGCACCCAACCTCCTTGGCCCCTCCTACAGGTGGTGAGCCCATGGGAAGGGGGACCCACGTTGCCTCTTCGGGCTGTGCCCGGCCGAGCCCCATGAGTTCAGGCCCAGCCACCAGGCACTCGCCATTGTCACGCTTGGGTCACAGAATCCATATTACTAACCGAGAATGGTAAACCGGATATGGACGCAGGTACATGGCATGCCCATGGACGCAGGAGAGATAGTGCGCAGGCGCCGACAGCGAGCGAAGTCTGATCCACCGAGAACGAAGGAGTCACAGCTCAAACACGAAGGAGCTCAACTAACGTAAATAAGAAATGAGGCAACGCGCCCATAGGTAACGACACAGCCACACAACAAAGAGGATTCTGCGCTGCACCCTAGAGTCAAATGGAAGAGGCTACGGAGGCCCCACAGGTCCACAAAGATAGTACGGAAGGCGTGTGAAAGTATTAAAGGCGCATGCGCCCACAACGCGCTTCAGAACTAAACTGCCACACTACACAGCATGGCCCACGCACTTCTAACACACCTACGGAGGCCCCACAGGTCCACAAAGATGCGAGCCCGCATGGATAAAAACAATAGACGTGGGCGCCTACAACGCGCGTCTGAAACCGCGGAAGCAAAACTGTCTCGGCTCCTAAACCAAACAGCTCGACTAACGGAGCTACAACAATATACATAGACGCCTACAACGCGCGTCTGAAACTGCGGAAGCAAAGGAGGCACGGGTTCAAAACGAACGACCACAACTGACGGAGATACATAGAGAAGCGAGCCCGCCTGAATACAATTAATGAACGTAGGCGCCTACAACGCGCCTCTCAAACAGCAGAGTGAATAGATAAACGGCAAAGAAAGGAACGACAGACGGCCGATAAACAATTCCGACAATTAGCTGACAACGCATTCTGTAATGAGTCCACTATTAGTGGACATTCATTAGGATTAACCCTTTAACCGCCAACTCCCTAAATATTCTCCATGCCGGGTGAAATTTGAACAATTTTTGTTTTTTTACTTTACATTTATTCAAGCAGTATTTACCTGCTGAAATGTTTCAAATAAATGGTCAATCAAAGGACGTAGCTTGAACAAGCGGTCACGGTTTGGATCTTTCTTTTCTGGCTCAGATAACGGGCAGCAGTCCAGTTGAGATGCTGGGGATACACCCACTTATCGCCATCATCCAATGCGTCGTCATTCACAGTATCATGCAGCGCACGTTGCTGATCATCATTGTCGCTAAAATCTTCTTCAGAACTGCTACAATCATGATCAGAATTATTGTCCAAAATCGCCTGCAAAACCTCACTTGAAGTCAGTTTACGTTTCGCCATATTTACAGCTTTCACTTTTGAATCAGAGCACGTGACCGGCCAATACAACCGCAGAGTTGTCGAAATACAATGTAGTAATTATACCTACGCCAAACCGTCAGTTATACTACGCGCCAGGCATTCACATAACCACAGGCAAATGTGCCGGATAATTCCGGCAGTAAGGCGTCAGCAATAACGCTACGATGCCGGATATATCCGGCAGAGGGCGGTTAAGGGGTTAATGAATATACTTCCTTTGTTACACTCCAATATATCTCATACATTCATCAATGTATTTCGGGTTACCCAACACTGGGGGCCGGAGCCCCCTTGTTGCACAGAAAACAGAGGAGGTTGAAGAGACTGGAATTTTATTCAAACACTGCAAACAAACATTTGTCTCTTTAAAGGGTTTCAAACGTGCTCCTTGATAGGAAAGAGTTGACATTTCCGTTTGTCAATTAAAAGTAAGCACAGGGATCGTCTTCTTCGGAGGAATACGTGCCAGGAGCAGGAGAAGTCTGAGTGAGAGAAGGAGAAGCCAACAATCAATTTCACAAACCGATAGAAGCCCGTACAGGCTTTTTAAGTAAGCGGAGTACCGCGCGAGAGGCAGATTACGCGACAGAGCCGCCAGAAAGGTAAGGAGGAATGCGAAGGTAGTCTGTCAATGTTTTCCCAGGGGCATCTGTATTCTCTGGAGGTGCGATTAGCTCCGCAGCTCACACCATCGAGCCCCACCTCCAGGCCTGGCTCCAGATGGGGGACCCGGTGACCCGCGTCTGGGCGAGGGAAAATGCCGTCCAAAGTTTTTATTCTTCATGGTAGGTTTTCTGAACCGCTCTTTGTCTCGTCCCTCGCCTAGGACCAGTTTGCCTCAGGTGACCCTACCATGGGCATAAAGCCCCCGACAACAGAAATCCTAGGATCACTGGCACACGCAAACCCCTCCACCACGATAAGGTGCACATGTCCTGTTGAGTGACAACACGGGGTGCACCGATTCCTGTTTGTAAATTGGGGTCGGTGCCTTTAAACAGGTTTGCACCGATGTGGAGAGGCTTGTGGGATTTGTAGTTTGTGGTTTGTATGCACTGTACTGATAAAACCTGAAGAGGAGGATGTAGCGGGACTTTTCGATTGTGCCGTTTTCCAGTCAACATCATCCGCAGCAGCTCGTAAACCTTTCAGTTACTGGACATTCATAGCGGCCACCGGTTTTAAGGATGGCAGTGGGTTCTTTTTCCCCCCAATCCAGTCCATCGATGCTCTTGGAGAAGAGTTGCGCCTCCGAAGGCTATTCTTCTGGACTCCGGTGGTAGGACAGAATTTCACTATCCATGCTCCGGGAAGGAGTTTATTGAATAGGAGCGTTCTGCACCTCATTTAACCCTAGTGTCCATTTCCAGAATCCCTTAAATCACGTACCGTAAGGACTTTTGTCAGGACTGTAAATATCGTTGTGTGGGGGTTTACTTAGTACTTTTTGTGTTTGTAATTTGTTATTCTAGCAAATAAGGAATGTTTTATATATTTGTGTGTTTGGTGTGTTTAACCTTTATGGGTGTTTTCCCGGGTGTTGTTAATATTTGGGTGGCAGGGTGGAAATGGCTGCTTCTATCCGTCCTTCATTTTAAAGTCATAGCAGCTTCCTTGCTACGTAAACCTGGTGGCAACCTCTAGAAGTTGAGGGTCCTCTACAGTAGTGTGGTGTAGTGGATAAGGCTTTGGACTTCAGAGGTTGTGGATTCAAAAATCCCACTACTGACACCACGAGAACTCGAGCAAATCACTTTTCCTGCCTGCGCTCCAACTGGGGAAACAAACAAAATGGAACCAATTGTTAAGCTTAGCTTCAACGTTGTAATCGCTCTATTATATTAAAAAAGCTTTCCGTCGTGTCTGCGATATTCAGCCTTGACCACGCCCCTCCACACCGCTCATCCAATCATAACCCCTACATGACATCCTCCTTCTGCCCCACCCCACTCCAAGATGCTCTCAGTGCTGCTAACGCGCCATTCAGCGCAGTCGCTTATAATGGCAAGGCAGCAAAGCAAATGAGCTGTTCAAGAATGTCGACTTTTAGACAAAGAGCGACAAGAGCTGAGAATGACCGTCAGAAAAAACAATGAGCTGCATGTAATAAAAATCAAGAACAAAGAGAATCGTCCGATAAACAAGAAAGAGAGAAATATCTCGAACAGTATGTGAACAGAAAGGCAACATTTATAGAATGAAAGTTAGAGGATAAAGTAAATCATAATACGGTTTTTGACGAGGCGTTAATGTAATTTCATTTTTTATTTACTTTTTATTATGTTTTACTTTTTACTACGTTTTAGGTAAGATCTTGAAATATCATCGAAATCCTATGCAGTTATCACTGCAATTCTCCATTACAAATGCCCAGAGCATGGAACATCTGTTACATAGTTGTAGTTACATACCTTGATGTTTTTATTACATTTTGAAAGTACAGATACAATGTAACTATGTAAGTACACTTGTGCGGTGGGTTGGCACCCTGCCCAGGATTATTTCCTGCCTTGTGCCCTGTGTTAGCTGGGATTGACTCCAGCGGACCCCCGTGACCCTGTGTTCGGATTCAGCGGGTTGGAAAATGGATGGATGGATGGAAGTACACTTGTTTTTGGATCAGCGATAAATTGTTACATTGTAATTATATAAACTGTGGAATAACAATGACAACTGAGTAATTAACTATAGCATTACTTTGTATTACACAGTAAGTACGGAGTAATAACTCGTACTTATACAGGTAATTACATAGTAGTTACAGTGTAATTATGGACACTTAATGTAAATTGTTACCACGTTTTATTATTGCATTGGTATTTAAAATAGATAGCTGTAGTGAAATACTCAAGTAACTGATTTTCTATTTGTAATAACTAAGGACCAAACTGTCTTCCTCTCACGCCCCACATACTCTTCTATACACCACCACCTCTTTAAATACAAATGCTGTCTCTAACACCCTTCAAGCAGCTCAGCCGCAAGAAAGCCCCTGGGGATTGGCAAGCAATGTGAGCAAGGGGGCTCCGCCCCCCTAGTGTATAAAAAATATAATAATCTATCTACAGTATATATATAAGTTGATGTGTGTGTGTATGTATGTGTGTGTGTATGTTCCAGCATCACTTCTGAACGGCTGGAGCAATTTTCATGAAAATTTCTCATTGGTCGTCTCAAAATACAGTAGGGTGAAATCAACCCTAACCCACCCCCTTCTGGGTAGGGTGGGGGGTGATCTTGCGGTCTTGTATGCATGTTATCATCTAGTTGACACTTGCAACGGCCACCACACTTGGCGAACTGGATGTGACTGCCAGCATTCTTTATGTTTGTGCGCCACCACCGTGCCCGCCTGTTGCTTCTGAAATTAAACAGAGTTGGCAGGTTGTGAGCATCAGCTGGATGATAACATACATACAAGACCACAAGACAAGGACATTAGTGAGTCCTCATTGTTTGTTAATTTATTTTTATTTTTAAAGGATTGTTTTTTTTTTAATTATATTTTTCACAAACAATTAAAAAAAAAACACTTTATTTTCCTCCCCGGCAATGCTGGGTATTTTAGCTAATATAATCCATCCATTCATCTATTTTCCAACCCGCTGAATCCAAACATAGGGTCATGGGGGTCTGCTGGAGCCAATCCCAGCCAAAACAGGGCGCAAGGCTTAGGAACCAATCCCAGGCAGGGTGCCAACCCACCACAGGACACACACACACACACACCAAGCACACACCAGGGTCAGTTTAGAATCGCCAATCCACCTAACCTGCATGTCTTTGGACTGTGGGAGGAAACCCACACAGACATGGGGAGTACACGCAAACTCCACGCAGGGAGGACCTGGGAAATGAACCCAGGTCTCCTAACTGATTGGCAGCAGCGCTACCACTGCGCCACCGTGCTGCCAGCTAATATAATATAATATAATATAATAAAATAAATAATTACAATAAAACTAGTTTTTTTTAGTTTTAAAACTAGTTTAAACTGGATTTAAAAGACATAAACGGTGGTCCAGGAACACAGTGTGGCCGACATATAACACCTGCACTGTATTGTCGCTGCTTTTTTCCGCAACAGAGGGGTTAACAACAAAAGCTTGTCGTTGTACTGTAAGGTGAGGTGACAGTAAAATGGAGTGAGCTGACTTCATGTAGTCAGAAGTGTTAAGACGGAACACTAACAGCCCTGTCCTCTTACACTCCACAGCTCTTACTGTGAGGTCAGGTCAGTTTGGGGAGCAGGAACCAATACAGTGTGTTGGCACACCCACCACACAACGGAACAGCTCGGGATCCTGGTTGGCAACCTCCCAGGCAGACATGCGGTCCAGTGTCCTACCCTCTGGAAATGACCGTCTGTCTGCTGCAACCAGGTGTTACATGGGCGTCTCCTTGGCCTGGTTCTCAACAATGAAGGTCCTGTGAGCTGGATCACCCTCGGGTAATCGTGCCACATGGCTGTAGTGCTGTAACTGATGCTCCATCACAGTGCAGGTCATGTGCCTCATTCGGGACTCCAACACAAAGTCAAATCAGCAGTACCCAAGGACCCTCTGAAGAGGAGTCCAGTCTTCTTCTCAAGTCACTGGATAACTTCCATGTCTCACAACCAGAAAGCACCAGGACTCTAAAGACTTGGACCTACGTCCTTGTGCAGAGATATCAGGGAGCGCCACACACCCCTTTCCAGTGACCTCCCAATCTCCCAATCTGTCTACTGACTTCATAGGAAGAGTCATCAGACACATAAATGTCACTGCTGAGGTCAGTAAACCTCTCGAGTAGGTTGACACTCTCTCCACATACTGTGAGATCTCTTTAAATAACATTGACAGTTACTCTCGGCTCCCACTAATATATGTGTCAGTAATTGGCTTGCACGGTGTACTGGTACTGGAAAAGTACTGAAAAACCCTAATTTTTAAAATGGTCTGCTACAAGTATTTCGTTATTGGAAGCAAAGGGTAGTTTTCAAGCACCTCATGGTCAGTCGGACCTTTACGGGGGAACCCTACTCATCAATTGTTAAATTAAATATTCATATTATATCTTTCTCGAATCGCCAAGAGGGGCAGCTCACGCCACCCTCCAAATGTACTGTATATATTACCATAAGCGCACCAAGCACTCAAAGGACAGGAGTGTCCCTAGCTCTGCTCTTCTGTTAATTATTTGGGGAGTGCGGCAGAGCAGGGAGGCTTACCATTGTGCAGTGAAGCAGGGAGGCAGTGGGCTGTGAGATGGGGGTTTGGGGTGGGGGGCGATGGAGTTACCCGTCATTTGCTTCGGAACTGTTTTAGTGTGGGTTACTGAGGTCCAAAAACTGGTATCAATACTGAAGCTGACACTTTAGTATCCATCCAGCACTCATCTGTAACACATTTTACTAATCCGAGTGTCCTGCAGGCCCCATTAAATGAGTCTTACCTGTTCCAAACGTGTGCCGCACTGTACATTAATTGCTCATCTGGCATGGCGAATGTTGCTCAAAGGTTGTGTTTACCTTAAGATTTAAGATTTATTCTCTAAATGGCCGACACACCACCTCTGTGCAGTGCACCAGGCCCTCGTTCTGAGCCCTTTTGTTTATGACCGTGTGGGATTTAAGAACAAATTGGAAGTTTGAATAGTTTCCATGGTGACAGGTGACACATTCTTGGTGTGTATTTGATGTGGTGGATGGTGAAAGACTTCATTGTCCTTTGTTCACACTCGCTGTAGCTGTTTCTAGCTCTCATCTTGACAAAGCCGCGATCCTTGATTTTTACTTCAGACCATTCTGATTTTGTAGCAATCCATTTCACAACGTACATGGGTGCCAATTGATACAACTGTTGGCCTTTTTCCCTGCCACTTTTCCCCTTCTCTTTATGTTTCGTCTGCTTATTTCCCTCAGAGAGTAGATTGTGACATTTTATTTTAATTTTGCATTGCCTTGAACTTATTTTAGTTTTCAGTCATTGGGTTTTTTATGCACTGGGAGTGCAACTCATTTTATATATGAAGTTATTGTAGGGCTGTATAAGCATGCATCTGCCAAGGAAATCGAGTTAGAAAATGTTATGCTTGGTGTGTTTGAGTGTTTGAGGACTGTGCACGCACTACAGCCCTCTGTGGACAGAATTCAGTAGGTGGATCCTAGGACCTTCTCATTCCATTACAGGGTTGTGGGGTCCAGAGGTTAGCCCACCAGGATTGTGAAAAAGGCTGGAAACAGGACTGGACAGGACTCCAGTCCATCACAAAGACCACTCTCACTATATTCACATTCAGTGACAATTTGCAAATAGCAATTAACTTAACCTTAATAAAAATAAATAAAGTAAGTCCCTTGAAATTATTACTATCTTTGCATGTGCATGTCTGGCCATTGTAATTTTCATGAAATGGCACTAGCAAAGCTATTTAGTTATGACAAACTATCTGCCGCAAAATGGGCAGAAATCTAAGTAATCAATGTGTATTCATTGTTAATGTTTGCAGTGCACCATGTGTTGGAATGAGTTTTTTTAATGTATGTAGTAAGAAAATGCATTGCATTTGTCATTAGAACAGATTGAACATCACAGACATTAGCCCTGCTTTTACGAATCCCATACCAAATTACACACAACAGAGACATGTGCATTTTATTTGTCATTCCAATAGATGGCACATCATAAACATTAACACTGCTTTTAAAAATCCCATAGCAAATGTCGTATAACAGACTTACGCATTTTTATGTCATTCCAATAGATGGTGCATCACAAACATTAACACTGCTTTTAAAAATCCCATAGCAAATGTTGTATAACAGACTTACGCATTGCATTTGTTATTCCATCAGGTGACGCATCACAAGCATTAACACTGCTTTTTACGAATCCCACACCAAATGACATATGACAGAGACATACAGTATGTGTTTTACTTGTCATTCCAACAGATGGCAAATTATTAACAGTAGCACTGCATTTACGAATCAAATACAAAATGGCATATAACAGAGACATATGCATTTTATTTGTCATTCCAACAGACTACAAACATTAATATTGCTTTTACAAATCCAATAACAAATGTCATATAACAGAGACATATGCATTGAATTTGTTATTCCTTCAGGTGGCACATTATAAGCATTAACGCTGCATTTTATGACACTCACACCAAATGGCATATGACTGAGATGTATGCATTTTATTTTTCATTCCAACAGATGGCGCATCACAAACATTATTAACATTGCTTTTACAAATCCCATACTGAATATCATATAACAGAGACATATGCATTGAATTTGTTATTCTGTCAGGTGGCACATCACAAGCATTAACACTGCATTTTATGATTCCCACACCAAATGACATATGAGAGAGACATATGCATTTTATTGGTCATTCCAACAGATGGCGCATTACAAACAATAACACTGCTTTTACGAATTGAATACCAAATGGAATATAACAGAGTCATATTCATTGCATTTGTTATTACTTCAGGTTTGGCATCACAAGCATTAACACTGCTTTTATGAATCAATTACCAAATGGTATGAAATAGAGACATATGAATTTTATTTGTTATTCCAACAGATGGCACATCAAAAACATTACCACTGCTTCTTTGAATCCCATACCAAATAGCATTGATGTAGATCTAAATACACATGTGCTGCAGTTTTTGTTTTTTGTTCTCTCTAGGTGTTATCTGTTTAATGTGGTGCTGTTTATTTATTATTTTTCAATGTTGTATTAAAGTTAAGATCATACTGTATTTGGGGCCTAAGGAGGCAGGGCCACCTCATTTTGTAGCTGGAGTGTTGTCCTCGGGAGTATTTAAGCAGAAGCTGCTGATGGGCTAGTAACTTTGGCATTGCACTTTTGAGGTGGATTCCTGTTGTTTTTTTTTTTTTGGGTTTGTTTGGATTTACTGGTTTCAAGCCTCGGCTTCTTGTCTAAATGTTCTGCTTACTGTCTTGTGGCCAAAAGCACACATTGTCACTTGTGCAGATTTAGCGTCACCGTTTTATTTGCATGGAGTGAAAGTCAATTCTCAGCTTGTGCTTGTGGTGATCTCTCAAACATTCCTCCTCCTCCAGTTCGCTGCCTTTCAGCCTCAGAGGCGATCCTCGCCTAATTAACGCACGACCTGACTAAATCATCCATTTGTCAGAAGCATTTCTGGACAGGCAGCTGCTGTGTTCTCCTACTTTTCCAACATATTGATATGCAAGGCAGGTGCTGGGATGTGATTCATGGGATTTGGTTCAGGTAAACAGATCATTTGGTGGTCATTCGTGCGCAGAATAGGAATCAACAGGTTGGCGGGGGCACAGTTTGTCTTTTGACAGGTTTGTCGTAACAGACCCGCAGTGCTGTCGTTGGCTGGCGGGGACTCACATTTAAGGTGATGTATGGAAAATGACGACTTAATGTTCTGAAACGTCATCAGTGGGATGTGCGGTATGTGCCGCTGCTAATCAGGCCATTGTGTGGTCAGAAGAAGCTGACGACTGAAAGGCAGCCACTGCCACCACCGTTAGGAATTTACCTCCTTGGGAATTTTACTTGGCTAATTGAGGATTGGCGCAGTGGTTAGCCAGTGCCCCCGGTCATTGTTCATGTTGAATGGGCAAGTTCCCCCCATGTTGTTGTGGGTTTTGCTTCTCCATCCCCACTGATTTACACGTTAGCTTAATTTGTCTCTTCATCTTCTTTCGGCTGCTTCCATTTAAGGGTCGACACAGCGGATCATTCATCTTCATCTAGCCCTGTCTGCCACCCCGACTGCTCCATGTCCCCCCCTTGCCACATCCATAAGCCTCCTCTTTGGCCTTCATCTTTTCCACTTGCCTGGCGGTTCCATCCTCGATGTTCTTTTTCCCGATGTACCCCTGGCCTCGCTCACTGGGGTCACCAAACTGTCGCCCCGGTGTTGTCCCTTAAATGTCCTCATTCCTAATCCTGTCTACCCTCGTTATCGTAGCATCTTCAACTCGGCCACTTCCAGCTCTGCCTCCTGTCTTTGCGCCGGTGCCACCGTCTCCAAACCGTACAGCATAGCTGGTCTCACTCCCGTTCTATAAGCCGTCACTTTCACTCTTCTATCACAAGTCACTCCTGCCACTCTTCTCCACCTGTCAGTCCAGCCTGCCTGCACTCTCTTCTTCACCTCTCTGCCACACTCTCTCCGTTGCATTGGACTGTTGAACCAAAGTATTTCAATTCGTTGACCTTCACTGCCTCTGCTCCTTCCATCACCTTCCCTCCATCTTACTTCTATGGACTTCTTTCTCAACCCTGCTGTCTACCCTCACTGCAGATCACAATGTCCTCCACAAACATCACAGTCCACGCAGACTCCTGTCTGACCTCATCTGCCATCCTGTCCATCACCACCGCAAACAGGGCAGGGCTCGGAGCCGATCCGTCATGCACTCCCACTCTCGCCTGCCCACTACAGGGTGAGGTTCATTTTATTGGTCATTCCAACAGATGGCGCATTACAAACAATAACACTGCTTTTACGAATTGAATACCAAATGGAATATAACAGAGTCATATTCATTGCATTTGTTATTACTTCAGGTTTGGCATCACAAGCATTAACACTGCTTTTATGAATCAATTACCAAATGGTATGAAATAGAGACATATGAATTTTATTTGTTATTCCAACAGATGGCACATCAAAAACATTACCACTGCTTCTTTGAATCCCATACCAAATAGCATTGATGTAGATCTAAATACACATGTGCTGCAGTTTTTGTTTTTTGTTCTCTCTAGGGGTTATCTATTTAAAGTGGTGCTGTTTATTATTTTTCAATGTTGTATTAAAGTTAAGATCATACTGTATTTGGGGCCTAAGGAGGCAGGGCCACCTCATTTTGTAGCTGGAGTGTTGTCCTCGGGAGTATTTAAGCAGAAGCTGCTGATGGGCTAGTAACTTCGGCATTGCACTTTTGAGGTGGATTCCTCCCACTCTTTCCTGCCCACTACAGGGTGAGGTTCATTGTGGAGTCTAAATCAACCCCGTGCTGTTTGCTGCCCTGCGCCCAGTGCTGCCTGGTTGGGATCCAGCCACCTGTGAGCCGGAACTCGATAAGGCCGGTTTGAGAACGTGCCGCATGCGTTTATGTAAAGCAGACGGTACGCCATTGGTGGGATTTTCATTGGCAGGTTCATGGACTGAGTGGCGCCTCATCTAAGATGGATGACTCCTTCTGCTTGCCTCGACCCTAATTTTGGATTACGGCGGTTCAGAAGATGGATGGCTGGATAGGTGGAGGGTCGGTGACTTTCATTTAGTAGCCGGGTGGTTTATAGTTTAACTCACGAGCCCTGGGGGCTCGATAAGGCTGGAAGTGTGGATTAGCGCTCACTAACAGAGAAACGTCTGAGAATACATCACTTTCTTTATTATTATTATTATTAATACTAGTTATTAAGCCCATTACAGTAACGGGCGCTAGAACAGTAGTGCATAAACATTAGTAGGAACAGTCTGTATTAAATGACCTCATTCTTTATGTTGGTCGTATTTTTCTTTCTTTCAGCCTTTCTTTTGTTGATGTTTACTTGCTGAGCTGACCGTTCTTCGTGGGCTGCCACCGTGTATTGTGTGTCTTTAATTTTCTGTGACAGTAATACTGTCTTGTACGTCCGCTGGCTTGTACGTCCAAGTCAAGTCAAGTCAAGTAGAGCTTTATTGTCATCCTATCAATATACTTACAGTACACAGTGGGACGAAATATCGTTCTCCAGAGTCAAAAGGTGCAATACACAAGATATCTATATATATATAAAACCCTGTGTGCGTCCAGGTGTCCGTGTGTGGGTGTCTTCTGATGAAGTGCACATGCGCGGGGCACGGTGCGATGCGCGATATTACTATCAGAGAAAGTTAGAGGCGTTTTACGGAAATACAAACCAGTATTACTGCGAGAGGAAATTAAAGGTACACAATACAGTGACGCATATTACAGCCACATACAAGCCAGTATTACTGTCAGAGGAGATTAAAGGCAAATTACTGACGCGCACGCCTGTATTACCGCCAGAGAAAATTAAAGGTATATTACGGACGTACAAGCCAGCGGATGTACAAGACAGTATCCTTCAATAAGGGCGCGCACAAAAAGGCGAGCCTCAAAAGGGCGACCTCAATTGGGCGCAGCGAATAAAGGCGCACGTAAATAAAGATCTGCACCTGTTGCTCTTCACATATTCCAGAGCCATTTGAACTAAATTATCTACGCGCCCTTATTGAATAGAGCCGTACAAGACAGTGTTACTGTCACAGACACACAATACACGGCGGCAGCCCACGAAGAACAGTCAGCTCAGCAAGTAAACATCAACAAAAGAAAGAATGAAAGAAAGAAAAATACGACCAACAAAAAGAATGAGCTCAAAGTCCCTTGCCATTTAATAAAGACTGTTCCTACTAATGTTTATGCACTACTGTTGTAGCGCCCTTTATTGTAACGGGCTAAATGACTAGTTTATACATATTTATATAACTATGATAAAAAAGTACAATATTATGTAGTGTTATGTAATCCAGAGAGTGTGTGGAGTAGAGAGTCCAGTGTGGAGGAGGGCAGCATGGTGTTCAGGAGCCGGACTGCTTGGGGAAAAGAAACTATTGCACAATCTCACAGACCTGCTCCTGATGCTGCAGAGTCGTCTTCCAGATGGAAGAGAAGTAAACAGTTGGTGGGAGGGGTGGTGGGGGTCAGCCATGATGCCAGTGGCTTTATGAAGGCAGCGTGAGGTGTAGATCTCCTGCAGACTGGGTAGAGAGCTGCCAATGATGCGCTCAGTGGTCCGCACAATCCTCTGAAGGGCTTTGCGGTCGGAGGCATGGGAGTTTCCATACCAGACTGTGATACAGCTGGTCAGGACCACTCTCTATGGTGCCTCTGTAGAAGGTGGTAAGTATGGGTTTAGGGAGGTGCACCTTCTTCAGTCGTCTGCTTGGCTCTTTTTATAAGATAGTTGGTGTTTTTGGTGCAGGGCAGGTCCTCTGTGATATGAACACTGAGGAACTTGGTGCTCTTCACTGTCTCTACTGTGACGCCATCAATGTTGAGTGGGAGATGGACAGCCTGGGTCTTCCTGAAGTCAACAATCAACTCTTTTGTCTTTTCAACATTAAGAGACAGATTATTGTCTTTGCACCAAAATGCCAGCCGTTCCACCTCTTCTCTGTACGCCGCATCATCATCGTTCTCGATGAGTCCCAGTACTCCACCTTTTGTGTCAGAGTTGTGTCAGAGTTGGAGGTGCAATCATGGGTCAGCAGTGTGAAGAGTAGCGGGCTCAGCACACAACCCTGGGGGGCACCTGTGCTCAGTGTGATGGTGTTAGATCTTATATTCCCAATCTGTACTGTTTGGGGTCTTTCAGTGAGAAAGTCCAGAATCCAGTTGCAGGTGGAGGTGTTGAGTCCGAGCAGATCCAGCTTACTGATCAGCTGCCTGGGGATGATAGTATTGAATGCTGAGCTGAAAGCAATGAACAGCATTCTTACATGTGCATTGCGGTGATCCAGGTGTGACAGGGTCAGGTGGAGTGCCATTGAAATTGCATCGTCAGTTGATCGGTTTGATTGATATGCAAACTGTAGAGAGTCCAGTTTGGGGGGCAGCTGGTTCTTTATGTGACTCAAAACTAACCGCTCAAAGCACTTCATAATAATTGGAGTGAGTGCCACTGCGTGGTAGTCATTGAGTTCTGAGGCTGTGGCTGTCTTTGGGACAGGTCTGATGGTGGTATTTTTAAAACATTGTGGCACAACAGCTTGGCTCAGGGAGATGTTGAAGATGTCCACTAGGACATCAGTCAGCTGGTCAGCACAAGCTCTGAGCACACGTCCAGGTATATTATCTGGTCCAGCAGCTTTGTGTGGGTTGACCCTGGTGAGAGTCCTTCTCACACTAGCTGCAGACAGTAATATACCTTTAATTTTCTCTGGCGGTAATACAGGCGTGCGCGTCGGTAATACGCCTTTAATCTCCTCTGACAGTAATACTAACTTGTATGTGGCTGTAATATGCGTCACTGTATTGTGTACCTTTAATTTCCTCTCACAGTAATACTGGTTTGTATTTCCGTAAAACGCCTGTAACTTTCTCTGACAGTAATATCGCGCATTGCACCGTGCCCCGCGCATGCGCACTTCATCAGAAGACACCCACACACGGACACCTGGACACACATAGGGATTTTATTAAAGAGGATTATTATTATTATTATTACCACGCTTATTTTAACTGCACCTGTTTGTTGCCTGGTACAAATCTTGTAATCAATATTTAACCCACTTCCTATTGACCTCTTGAAATTTTGCACACTTTGTCACTTCCGATGACAATACATGACTCAATAATCAGCTTCACTATTTGATCAATTAATCCATGTGAATTAAGAAATGAAATTTTCATATGCAGAACAGTTCAGGATTTCACCAATAGATGGCGCTAGTAACAGATAGAAATATTAAAGGAAGTGTTAAAATATGGATTACAAAATTATACGAAAACAAACCCAATACTAAAAAGTTGAAAATAATTTATATATATTGTTCTTTATTTCGCCTTATACAATTTCTTGTATTAGGAATTTGTTCGTTTTCGCATACCCCTTGGGGTCAGAGCGCAGGGTCAGCCATTGTACAGCGCCCCTGGAGCAATTACAGGTTAAGGGCCCAGCAGAGTAGGATCTCTTTTTTTGGCAGTGACGGGGATTCAAACCGGCAACCTTCTGGATACCAGCGCAGATCCTTAGCCTCAGAGCCACCACTCCGCCCTATTATTATATTGTGACAAATAGAGGCACTGTCGACCCCTTGAACCCTCAGACCAGCCGTCAGACATCAGATAAAAGTCCAAATAATGGTTTATTATAATAATACAGTGCACAAAGCACCCTCCTCTCCACAATACTTATACAAATAACCAATAATCAATAATCAAATAATCCTCCACTCTCCCAGATGCTTAGCCACCCTGCCTCCCAACTCAGCTCCTTTGTCTGGGATCTTTCACAGTCCTTTATACTCCTCGGTGCTTCTGAGCCCTCAGTCCATGTGATTATCCAGCACTTCCAGGTCAGGTAAAAACTTCTCTTTTTCTTCAGCCCGGAAGTATATGATTTCTTCCGTTCCCATGACTTGGAAATACTTCCGGGCTATACGGAAAATATAAATCCCTGGGCCCCCCTGCAGTGACTCCTGGTGGCCCCCATGGTATCCTGCAGGGCTGTGCATTAAAACTCCACTGTCCATGAGGCCCAGCTGGCATTCGGGGCACCTCCATGCTGCAAGGAGGGCTCCATCTGGCGGCCTGGGGGTATTGGCCGGGATGAATGGCCGGCCATATCTCACAATATATAAAATACTTTTTAAAAATCACGCTTATATGAAGCGTGATTATAGTAAAAAAGAAAAAATAAGTCTCATACACTTTTCATCAATCAACTTTCAAAAAACATTTCTTAAAATCTTTGTGCACACGGAGTCTCGAATGAGGCACATGACCCGCATTGTGTGAGAGCGTCAGTTTCCCCAAGTGATTCCCCGAGGGTGATCTGGCTCACTGGACCCTCATTGCGGCAGATCATTTCCGGAGGGTGGGACTGGACCGCGTGTCTGCCTGGGGGTTGCCAACTGGGATTCCAAGCTGTTTCGTGACTTGGTGGGTGTGGCAACTTGCTGTACCAGTGCCTGCCCCCCAACCTGACCTGACCTAGCTCTCCACCTTCTGTTTTGGTTGATCCAAAATATTTGAACTTCCTCACCCTTTTAAGACTTTCTCCATGGAGGTTAACATTGGCATACAACTCTCAATCAATGAGCTTATCTTTTTATTACAATTTGTTTTTTTTGTTTTTTTTTTCAAATACAGAGATGGCTACAGACATTCCGGGAGCTGGTGCACTGCCTGGAGCAGCTGTGGCAGCCGGGCAGGTGAGAATGGCAGGTGCCATGCCAGCTCGAGGTGGGAAAAGGAGATCTGGAGGGTAAGAAGACAACTCATCTTTCTCTGCTTTCCTACTTCTCAGCTATTACAAAAGACTTGCTGTTTTAGGGGGTCCTCAATATTCTAAGAATATAAGCAGACAGTGCCAGTTTGATGCCCAGTTGTGTGCCAGCTACACTAGGTTGTTGTGAAATGTATTTACTTAGTAAGTGGCCAGTTGACATATGGAAGAACACTTGGACTTTGCAAAAAAGGCACCTAAAGGACCCTCACAGTATGAGCAACAAGACTCTCTGATCTGATGAAACCAAGATTGAGCTGTTTGGCCTTTAAGTTCTAAGTGTCTTTCTATCTGTCTGTCTTTATGTAATTATTGATTTAAAGAGCTACTGTAGAAAACCAAATTTCCTCCTGGGGACAAATAAAGGCAATTCTCCACTGAGCCATGGGGTGGTGCTGTGTTATAAAGGTCTGTCTTTTCCTCCTCCTGCAAACAGGAGAATTGACTGCTCTTCTCCATTAATATCACTTCTGGGGTCTGGCGACCAGGCCCACATTTTCCTGTCCGATTACAATGAAACTGGAGGAACTGTCATCTTCGCTAGTCGATGAAAGAGACTTACATCTGAAAAAGCTGTTTTTTGCACTTTAAACATGGTTTCTCTTGATTAAAAGATCAACCCTTTCTACTTTTTGACATGTCCTTACATTGGCATAGTCGGCAGGATCCTCAAGGGACCGCAACATGAGGGGACAGAAAGAGGAAAAGAGAGTCTGTTGTCACACAGCGCCAACCCCCTGGATTGGAATTACCATCACCATTGTCCTATGCAGATGCTTGTGAATCTATCTATCTATCTATCTATCTATCTATCTATCTATCTATCTATCTATCTATCTATCTATCTATCTATCTATCTATCTATCTATCTATCTATCTATCTATCTATCTATCTATCTATCTAAATTTTAATCTTGCCTACTACACTATCTATCTATCTATCTATCTATCTATCTATCTATCTATCTATCTATCTATCTATCTATCTATCTATCTATCTATCTATCTATCTATCTATCTATCTATCTATCTATCTATCTATCTAATACCTTTGTTAATCTATCTAAATTTTTGTCTTGCCTACTACACTATCTATCTATCTATCTATCTATCTATCTATCTATCTATCTATCTATCTATCTATCTATCTATCTATCTATCTATCTATCTATCTATCTATCTATCTATCTATCTATCTATCTATCTATCTAATACAATGCCTTTGTTGTTAATCTATTTATTTAATCTTGCCTACTACACTATCTATCTATCTATCTATCTATCTATCTATCTATCTATCTATCTATCTATCTATCTATCTATCTATCTATCTATCTATCTATCTATCTATCTATCTATCTAATACAATGCCTTTGTTGTTAATCTATCTATTTAATCTTGCCTACTACACTATCTATCTATCTATCTATCTATCTATCTATCTATCTATCTATCTATCTATCTATCTATCTATCTATCTATCTATCTATCTATCTATCTATCTATCTATCTATCTATCTATCTATCTATCTATCACAATGCTTTTGTTGTTAATCTATCTATTTAATCTTGCCTACTACACTATCTATCTATCTATCTATCTATCTATCTATCTATCTATCTATCTATCTATCTATCTATCTATCTATCTATCTATCTATCTATCTATCTATCTAATGCCTTTCTTGTTCATCTATGTAAATTTTTAATCTTGCCTACTATACCATCCATCTACAGTAGCCTATCTATCATAAAGTAGTATTTGCTCAGTTTTTTCATTTTGTCACGCATTAGTTATTCTTTTGTTGACATGAGTGGGCGAGTTGTTCGCAAATTTCTGATGAATTTATTTTTTTTGTTGTATTTTAATTATTATAAAGTGTTCTTTCCTAAATATAAGATAAGTGAACATCCACCCCTCACTGAACACTGATCCACACATTAGTAAGAATTACATCATTGACTAATCACCATTAGACTTGAAAATACCCAAAAATATCATTTTGTAAAACCTGACGCCACAAGCCTCCCACCCCTGGACTGTGAGGCTTTGCTGCCATTCTTCTCCGCAGGTCCTCTTAAGCTCTGTCAGGCTGGTTGGAGACCCTTGGTGGACAGCTGTGTTCAGGACTCTCCAGAGATGTTCATTTGGGTTCAAATCTGGGCTCCTGCTGGGCCACTCCAGGACATTCTCAGATTTTTCCCTCGGCCACTCATGTCTTGTCTTTGCTTTGTCCTTCTGGAAGGTTAACCTTTGGTCCAGTCCGAGGTCCAGAGTGCTCAGGTGTAATTTTCCTCTTTTCAGCTTACCCTGATCCCTTGTCTAGCTTTCCACTCTCCCAATGAGAGTGCTGCTGCAAAGCCATTTTGTCACTGTTATGTGTTTCACAATCTGGGTAATAAAAAGGAGTTTGACACAACAAAGAAAGGTGAAGCCTCCAAAGAGTCGGTGGAGTGTTGCAGTGGCGGTTTGTCCTTCTGGAAGCTTCTGCCATCTCCAGACAGCTTCCAACTAGGGCGGAGCCACATAATAAGCACGAACCAATCAGAGCGCAGTTACAGTCTACATTTCCAGAACTCTCCGTTTCTTCCATTTTTCAGGAGTTAAAAATGCTGATGTAGTGCGGAAGAAAAGAAAATTTTACCAAAAATGATGTAGCGTGGATGTAGCCTCTGACAACTGCCGGTCCACAATGAACAGCACCCTCTCGTGTCAGATGAGATGTTATAGTGGAGGCTGGGATGGGGTGGAGCCAGGGGTGTGGCTAAAGGCTATTGGCTGATGGTCATCATCGGGGGATCTTATCTCCAGTTCTGGAGGTGGAAAGGAAGAAACGGCGTCACATTAAAATCCTTCCTCTGTCGTCACCTTCGCACTCGGCCTCCACAAACGTCACATCGAGCTAACGTACGTGCTCAGAGTCTTATAATGTCGAGATTATTAAAGGTAAAGATCCACATGGCGTCAAGTGCCTTCAGGGTTTGTACAGGATCACACTCCACCGCCAAAGAGGTGTAAGAGTTAAACTGTTATGAAGATGTCAGCCTGTCAATGAAACCAGGGCACTGGTGGGGCTCTTATGAATCTGCAGCTCAGCGAATGTACGAGGACTGATTGAAGAGCTCAGAATTCTCCTCTCTCATTAGATAAACCTGAATTACTAAACTGAGGTGAGTGCTCCCCGTACTGGACCACCAGCAAAACATACATGCAGCATCACCATTTACTATGGTGGTCCTAGAGCCCATCTGCATTGAGGTATTGACCAGCCGGTGCTCTGTATAGTTTGTGAGATATGACAGGACGTTTAATGAGGTGGAGCCTCTGCCATCATTGAGACAAAAGGGTGCATCTCGTTTATCTTTGTTCCTATTGTTGTCACCTTGGAATCCTCTGGTTTTGTAGCTAATTGTCATTACAAATGCTGGCCACGTGTTTCTTCTTTCCTGTGATCATCAAAGGGGTACTTTAGCTTCTTTATGATTCTGGCCTTCAGTTGTGTCTGTTAAATGCAAAAAGGGCTCTCCGCTGGAGGTTTCAGTCATCTTCTTGAATGTTTTTCCTCCTGGCAGGATGGACTTTGATGATGAAGACGGGGAAGGACCGAGCAAATTTTCAAGGTGAGAGCAAATGGGCCCACAGTTAATCTATTTATGTTGCATAATGCAGCGAAAGTGAAGAAACCCAAGTGTAGTAAAGTAAGTGAACCCTTCATTAAGTCGGAGGGTCCCCATTGGCACAGAAAGACACACAAGACAAGGGATCCAAATCATGGTGGCCTCTTTTACTTGGACACTTCTGAGGCGGCCATCAAGAGCATGACATGCGAGTTGAAAGTGCAACCTTTCTATCGTATCGCTTTAACTGTTTGGGTGGGTTTTAATTAATCCATTCGGAGGTGCCCTTCACTATTTGAGAGGTAAATGGATAGGAAAGGCACTATATAATAAATGTAGATAGATAGATAGATTGATTTACATACATGAAATATCAACTGCAATATCACTCTGAGGCCCAGATTGGCACTGCCATTTATGCCATTCCTTGTTTTGCCCTCAGCTTGAAAGAACAGATGCATGAGTAATAATTATCTTACTTCCACTTCCATGGAAACATTCACATCTTCTGCTTCCCAATCAGATTAAAAAAAAAAAAACATCTCCACTAGAAGGTGGCAGTCACACTATAGACTCTCTTCTGAGAAAAATGCATACCATACAGTGATGGTAGATACCAGAGACTATTTTTGTTAAATGGGGTTCACTGGCCAGTGCCACAAATCTTTATCTAGTTTTTTTTCTATTTTGAAGGTAGATAGATAGATAGATAGATAGATATTAAAGGCACTATAAGATAGATAGACAGACAGATAGATAGATAGATAGAAAGGCACTATTAGATAGATAGATAGATAGATAGATAGATAGATAGATAGATAGATAGATAGATAGATAGATAGATAGATAGATAGATAGATAGATAGCGTAGTAGGCAAGATTAAATAGATAAACAACAAAGGCATTGTATAGGATAGATAGATAGATAGATAGATATGAAAGGCACTATAAGATAGATAGATAGATAGATAGATAGATAGATAGATAGATAGATAGATAGATAGATAGATAGATAGATAGATATGAAAGGCACTATAAGATAGATAGATAGATAGATAGATAGATAGATAGATAGATAGATAGATAGATAGATAGATAGATAGATATGAAAGGCACTATAAGATAGATAGATAGACAGATAGATAGAAAGGCACTATTAGATAGATAGATAGATAGATAGATAGATAGATAGATAGATAGATAGATAGATAGATAGATAGATAGATAGATAGATAGATAGATAGATAGATAGATAGATAGACAGATAGATAGATAGAAAGGCACTATTAGATAGATAGATAGATAGATAGATAGATAGATAGATAGATAGATAGCGTAGTAGGCAAGATGAAATAGATTATCAACAAAGGCATTGTATAAGATAGATAGATAGATAGTGTAGTAGGCAAGATTAAATAGATAGATTAACAACAAACGCATTATATAAGATAGATAGATAGATATGAAAGGCACTATAAGATAGATAGATAGATAGATAGATAGATAGATAGATAGATAGATAGATAGATAGATAGATAGATAGATAGATAGTCTGTTAACTAGACAGTGATGCTGCTCACCCATTTGCCCATCTCTGTTACTCCCCTTCTGTGTGGATGCTGGGTGGTGACCAGCTCAATTCAGGAAAGAGAGACCCAGAGGCATGATGGTGCAGTGGGTTGCCGTCAATGGTTGTGTCTTGCCACTCTCTTCTCCTCTTGTTGATGGGTCCATCATTGTTTAAAGTGATGGACTCCTTTGATTAAGGTGAAGGAAGAGCCTGCTCAGAGGAGTTGTTGAGATCTGCGGTCGTGAGGGTAATCAATCTGCCATCAAACTGGGAAGTGACCCTTCTGGAAGCCACGTGGCAAGCAGGGAGACGAGGGAAGTTTGGAACTTGCACCCCTTTGGATGGACTCTTGTTTGTGTGATTTAGTTAGTCTTAGTCAGGACTTCACCTTTGACCTCACCGCCATGGGTTGCCCTACCAGAGTTGATGATTTCTGATGGCATCGCTCAGGGGACCATTGATCATGCAAACCGCTCCTCCACATTAACGCACTGACTGAGTGGAGATTAATCAATAGATAGATGTGAAAGGCGCTATATAATAGATAAGCACCTTGGAGCATGGGAAAGGCAGTGTGTAAATAAAATATCAATTTAGATAGATAGGCAGATAGATATGACCGGCACTGTATAATAACTGTCAGGGCTCTTTATTAGGTAGATAATGTGAAATGACACTACAGTATATATTTCCAGTTACCATTAAAGGTGTGTCTTTTGTGTAAGCTCCCTTTATCTAGTAATTTTCTGGTGCTCATATAAGTTAAAGCTGAAGGGATGTGAGTTTTTTTACGTTGGTTCTGTAAATTGCTCTGTTGACCCTTCAATGCACTGATTCAAGCAAAAAAAATACAAACAACACATTTGTTTTTGTGTATTGACTCTAAACATCCAAACTCGCTAGTCATTACATTTATTTTCAAAGGACATTTTCCAGATCACGTATTCCTCCAAATATTTTAATTATTATTACTTTTTTTTACTTTACAGTCCCAAGCCTAACAGCCTACTCCAATTTATAAATGAATAAACACAAAATCAGGGACTTTAGCCATAGACACAACACTCACAAAACGTGTCACTCTTCTATAAAAGTCCCACCCACCCATCTTATCCTTTTACCTGCTTAAGGTGGGTTTCTAGTCCTCTGAGGTGTCCTTCACTGTATCAGAGACAGATGAGAGTAAGATGGATAGTGAAGGCACTATATGATCCTAGAATGTACATTAGTGATGTCTGGAGGGAAACTCATTTGCTTCGCCAGCTGACACAGACCATGACGTCTCAAGTGCAAAACAGTAACAACAAAGTGCAAAATATTAAAGACTATGAAGGCCCAGGACTGTCCACACAAATACGCATTTAAGGTATTGTGTCCCCAATGAATTATTATCCCTACACCGTAAGTGCTTGTTTTAATGGGCGAGGGTGAAGATGGGGGCTCCTTGAGGCCACCTTGACCAGTCTGATGAGTGTAGCCATTCTATTAAATTATGGACAATAAGGTGAAAAGCAGTAAAGTTAGTGCTGCCACCTAATGGTTAAATAAATTATTGTGCCCAATGTGTCCCTGTCTGTGCTGTTAAATTCTTGCGGGCACGTCAGATCTGAGGAGCCTTCTGTCCAGAGGACGTGCCCAGCTTCTCACAGTAGATTTCTTTCTTGGGTACAATTTGAAGCCCCAAAAGAAACCAAAATGGAGATTAAGATTTGTATATAAAGTTAAATGAACAACTAGGCATGTGAGTTTTGGGCTCATCTGAATGAATTAGCAACTTGTTAATTGGGGCACTCATTTATCAAAGAAAGGTCCCTTTGACTCAGAAACCTTTGAAATTCATAAGTGAGTTAAACGTGAATCTGCACTCACACGGCTCTTGGTGCAGACCAAAGACTTCATTAAAGTGCTGCTCTCTTCTTCTCATTTATAAATGTCCACCGTGTGCATTGTTCAGTTTCTCGTCAGACTGGCTCATGTTTTCACGTTAATTAGCAACTTACGTTTGCATTGGCTGATGTTTCATCTCTTACGTAAAATATTCCTATTCATGTTTTGTTTATCATTAGGTTTATGAAATTCTGATTTTTATGTTCAAAGAATCCTGATGCCCACCCTTGTTTAAGATACAAAGCCATCAGTGCAGTAAACTAAGGGAGCAACACTGGCCTCTAGTGGACACAAGGGTCTTGTTGTTTGCATTGTTTGCTTGAATCAATACACAAAAGACATGTCTCTTAGGGTAAACGGTAATAATATAGGGCCTTTCACATTATCTACCTAACAAAGAGACCTCGGTATCTATCTATCTATCTATCTATCTATCTATCTATCTATCTATCTATCTATCTATCTATCTATCTATCTATCTATCTATCTATCTATCTATCTATCTATCTATCTATCTATCTATCTATCTATCTATTAAAAAATAGAATAAACTAGATAAAGATTTGGGGCACTGTCCAGTGAACCCCAGATCGCTAGTATCTGCCAGCACTGCAGTGTTACGTCTTCTCAGACAACAGTCTATAGTGTGACTACCATCTTCTTCAAGTGGTGTTTTTTATTTCCATGGGAGAGGAAGTGATGTCAACATTCCTCGGGCCCCCATTGTTCCAGTCTGTGGACAAAGTGACAGTGCCACCCTGCAGCTCAAAGTGGTATTACAGTTAATATACAAACAAACTTTGATGACGTCTCCCATTCACTTTTGTGTGTGTAACCATGGCGGTAAGGTCAAAGGGGAGGTCCTGACTAAGACGGACTAAAGAACACAACCAGGGATCCATCCAAAGTGGTGCAACTTCCAACCTTTCCTTGTCCTTCCCGAAGGGAAGTGAAATGGTTTGAAGGCAGATTGATTACCTTCACTACCGCTGATATCAACAACTCCTCTGAGCAGGCTCTTCCTTCACCTTAATCAAAGATGTCCATCACTTTAAACAATGATGGACCCATCAACAAGAGGAGAAGAGAGTGGCAAGACATCACCATTGACGGCAGCCCACTGTACCTAGGGGGAAATTCCTCTGCACCATCATGCCCCTGGGTCTGTCTTTCCTGAATTGGGCCGCTCTCCACCCAGCATCCACACAGGAGCGGGAGTGACAGAGATGGGCAAATGGGTGGGCACCTTCATAGTCTGATTAACAGACTATCTACAGTAACTATCAGTCTATCTATCTATCAGTCTATAATAAAATGCATTTCTTGTTAATGTAACTAAATTGTTAATCTTGCCTGCTACACTATCTATCTATCTATCTATCTATCTATCTATCTATCTATCTATCTATCTATCTATCTATCTATCTATCTATCTATCTATCTATCTATCTATCTATCTATCTATCTATCTATCTATCTATCTATCTATCTATCTATCTATCTATCTATCTATTGTTAACTAACAAAAGGCAATTTGAAAATGATGTGGTAACCACAGTGCAGAAGCAGACACAATTCAGCACATTGACGGTGGCTGATGGGTAGTTCAGACACACGCACACACACACACACACACACACACTCTCAGTGCCATGCTCTGTTGTTAGTTTAGTCGAAGCCAAGGACGGTCACATGAACACGGACCCTGCGGTGCTGGGTCGCACCACTGTTCAACAATACGCCATAGTGAGGTTTCTTTGGGACTCAACAGAATGATGGACGCCAACCTTCTGAAGGGCTTGCTGGCTGCAGCACTCTGAGCCAATGAGTAGTTATCATGCGGTTTTCAGTGTTTACGTGCTTTTGTCCTCCGTCACCAATAATTCTGGTCTTTTTCTGATAAGAAGTGAACTCAGTTTTACAACCAGCTGTGACCGTCTGCTTGTGACACACTAGAACAATTGGTGACATTTGATGAGCCCCTTTTGGCGTTGCTGTTGCACTCAGCTGTCATTTGACTGAACGTTACTCTGCCGGGCCTCCACTGATCTGTTGGCAATGACTGTTTGTTTGGGGGTCTCCCATTCCCTTTATACTATTGACTTGATCATGCTTTAAAAAAAAAAAAATACATTCATTGTGTTGGGTGCCCAGCCTCATTCAGTGCCAACTCAGTCTGGCATCTTGCAAGTTCTGCCCCTGAAGCTGCACATACAGACAACTCTCAAGTACCAGCTTTCATTGGCAAATATGAGGATGCCACCGACCCTTTTAGAGTTGCCAATTAGCACTAGGATTTGGGTGGTCTCATGGATGGTGACAGGATCCTCGCTAATTTAATTCTGTAACTGAATTCATTACCCATGAATGAGTTACGCAACTCTCGTTCATTTGATATTCAGATTGTATCGTCACCCACAGGCGGGTCACACCATTCTTATTCATTTCGTCAGCAAACCGAAACATTACCTGAGAACAAGTCACACAATTCTCGGTTAATTTAATTCACAAAGTGACTCGTTATGTAAGAAGGAATCATGCAATTCTCGTTCATTGGATTCACAAAGTGAATCATTACCCAAGTTCAAGTCACATGATTCTTGTACATTTGGATCTCGAACTGAATTGTTACCTGAGAACGAGTCACACAATTTTAATTCATTTCATTCAATTGATTCACAAACTGAATTGTTATATAAGACAGAGTCACGCAATTCCCATTCATTTAATTTAATTTTATCGTTACCCATGAACGGGTCACACAGTCCTCATTAATTTGATTAATGAATGGAATCATCGCTCACAAACGGGTCAGGCGATTCTTCTTTACCTGATTCTCAGAACTGAATCATTACTCAAATTGAGTTATACAGTTCTGGTTCATTTGATTCTCAAACTGAGTCATTACCCGAGAATGAGTTACATGGTTCTTGGTCATTTGATTCTTGAACTTAATCTTTACCCGAAAACCAGTCACTTAGTCCTCATTTATTTGATTCGCAAACTAAATCATTACCCGAGAACGAGTCACACAATTCTCATTCAATTCACAAACAGAATCGTTATATAAGAAGGAATCGTGCAATTCTTGTTCGTTGGATTCACAAAGTGAATTATTACCTGAAAACAAGTCCATGATTCTCATTCATTTGGATCTCGAACCAAATTGTTACCTGAGAATGAATCACACAATTCCCATTCATTTGATTAACAAAGCGAATTATTAACCACAAACAAGTCTCAGAATTCTCATTAATTTGACTCTCTAACTGAATCATTACCCATGAACGGGTCACACAGTCCTCACTAATTTGATTAATGAATGGAATCATCGCTCACAAATGGGTCAGGCGATTCTTGTTTACCTGATTCTCAAAACTGAATCATTACCCCTAAACGAGTTATACTATTCTGGTTCATTTGATTCTCAATCTGAGTCATTACCCGAGAATGAGTTACATGGTTCTTGTTCATTTGATTTTTGAACTTAATCTTTACCCAAAAACAAGTCACTCAATTCTCATTTATTTGATTCGCAAACTTAATCATTACCTGAGAATGAGTCACACAATTCTCATTCGATTCACAAGCAGAATCATTATCCAAGAAGGAATCACACAATTCTTGTTCATTTGATTCACAAACTGAATCGTTATATAAGAGGGAATCGTGCAATTCTCGATCATCGGATTCGCAAAGTGAATCATTACCCAAGTACAAGTCACATGATTCTCATTCATTTGGATCTCGAACTGAATTGTTACCTGAGAATGAGTCACACAATTCTCATTCATTTGATTCACAAACTGAATCATAATCCTGAAAGGAATCAAACCATTCTTGTTCGTTGGATTTGCAAAGTGAATCATTCATTACCTGAGAACAAGTCCACTATTCTCTTTCATTTGGATCTCGGACCGAATTGTTACCTGAGAATGAATCACACATTTTTCATTCATTTGGTTCACAAATTGAATCGTTATACAAGAAGGAAACGCACAATTCCCATTCATTTGATTCACAAAGTGAATTATTAACTACAAACAAGGGTCAGAATTCCCATTAATTTGAATCTCTAACTGAATTTCCCATGAACGGGTCACACTGTCCTCATTAATTTGATTAATGAATGGAATCATCGCTCACAAACGGGTCAGGCGATTCTTGTTTACCTGATTCTCAAAACGGAATCATTACCCGCAAACGAGTTATACTATTCTGGTTCATTTGATTCTCAGACTGTGTCATTACCCGAGAATGAGTTACACTTGTTCATTTGATTCTTGAACTTAATCTTTACCTGAGAACAAGTCACACAATTCTCGTTCATTTGATTCGTAAACTAAATCATTACCCAAGAATGAATCACACAATTCTCATTCGATTCACAAACAGAATCATTATCCAAGTAGGAATCACGCAATTCTCGTTCATTTGATTCACAAAGTGCCCCAAGAAAATGAGTCTCATGATTGTCATTTGTTTCATTCACAAACAGAATCATTACCCGAGAACGAGTCACACAATTCTCATTCATGTGATTCACAAAACAAATCATTACCCAAGAACGGGTCCCGTGTTTCTTATTTGATTTCTGATTCACAAATGAAATCATTATTGGTGAACGAGTTGCACGGTTCTGGTTCACTAATGATTCTGTAACTTATCATTTTATTTTAATTTGACATTTTAACTATATTTTCATGGTTTTTGCTTTCAGTAATCCAAAGTCATATATCATATATAGGCATAATCATCATGTTTAATATATAATTTATTGTATGTATGAATTATTTGATTACAGTATATTTTTGCAAGGTGGCACGGTGGCGCAGTGGGTAACACTGCTGCCTCGCAGTTGGGAGACCTGGGGACCTGGGTTTGCTTCCCGGGTCCTTCCTGCGTGGAGTTTGCATGTTCTCCCCGTGTCTGCGTGGGTTTCCTCCAGGCGCTTCGGTTTCCTCCCACAGTCCCTGGTGTGTGCTTGGTGTGTGGGTGTGTTTGTGTGTGCCCTGTGGTGGGTTGGCACCATGCCCAGGATTGGTTCCTGCCTTGTGCCCTATGTTGGCCTGGATTGGCTCCAGCAGACCCCCATGACCCTGTGTTCGGATTCAGCGGGTTGGAAAATGAATGGAAGGATGGCTATATTTGCAATGAAATTCATTCCCCAAGGGGCCAAAAGGGAAAGATTTACTTTTAGTACTGATGAATCAATCAAATCCTAAAGTGAATCGAAATGCCCATCACTCGTTCTTATGTTTTCCTTCTATATACCCAAAGTCATGAGAAAGGTGGGTTGGCAGCTGTGATTTGTGGGCTTAGTGGTGGACTGCTGCCCACTTCAGGATTGTTACCCACCTTGTGCCCACTACTACTTGGATTGGCTGTGACCCTCTGTGAGCCTGAAATGGGTTCAGTTTAAGAATTCTCTGTTAAATTACAGAATGATTAGTGGCCCAATAATTAAAAAAAAATGAAACCCATGCAGCATTATAATAAAAATTTATTTCATATAAAAGAAAAATAAATAATAAAATGAAAAGTAACAAATATTGACATTACCACAGGGAAATCATTTTTCATTTAATGGGTGGTGACTCAGCAACTGCAAAATTCAGTGGAAAACCATCAAAATATTAAGGAATATTTAGAGAGAAACAGGGCGTTATATTCACATCTGTTGCACCTTGAAGCCATTAGCACTTGGATATCCTTCTCTGTTTTCTCTTTAATAAGCAGCCATACCGTCTGAGCTTCTTTGCCGGGAATCTGCAGCCAGGCATCTAAACAAATGGCTGCCAGCTACACTCACCCTTACTGGAACAGCTGAAGTTATCTGGTTCTCTCCTGCTGCGTGGGGACTGCTAATATATTCTAGGTCCAAGAAAATAACTTGACCCAGAGTTATGCGTCTGACTCGTTTGAAACCTAAAATTATTAAAAAATAGGAACATTGTAAGAAAAAAATGAAGGAAACAGAAGACAAGTTGGGCTCGAACACCGGAGACCTGTTTAATCCCATGGTAGAAAAATGGAAAGTTGAATGAAATAATCTTAAGTACTCATGTAAACAGTAGGAATTTCAGCTCAGAAAATACCTTCCAATCAAGAGGATCCAGTCAATTAATGGACGGTGGCTTCCGGTTACCATATCAGTGTCATGAAGATGGTGTAATCCATCCATCCACCCATTTTCCAACCCGCTGAATCTGAACACAGGGTCACAGGGGTCTGCTGCAGCCAATCCCAGCCAACACAGGGCACAAGGCAGGAACCAATCCTGGGCAGGGTGCCAACCCACCGCAGAGATGGTGTAATAATTCACCTTAATCAAAGGTTGCAACTTCACTGTCATTCCAACAGATGGCACATCACAAACACTTGTTGTAGTAAAATGCATTGCTTTTGTCATTCCAGCAGATGGTGCATCACAAACATTTATAGTAATAAAATGTATTATATTTCTCATTCCAACAGGTAGCCGATCACAAACATTTTAGTTGGTGCAGTGGTAGCGCTACTGCCTTGCAATAAGATTATCATGGGTCAAGTCCCGGGTCCTCCATGCATGGAGAGCACTTTGAGTAGTGAGAAAAGCGCTATATCATTTTAAAGAATTATTATTGTTATTATTATCATTTAGTAATAAAATGGATTACATTTGTTATTCCAACAGATGGTGCATCACAGACATTAACACTGCTTTTATGAATCCCATATCAAATGGCATATAATAGAAATATGTGCATTGCTTTTGTCATTCCAACAGATGGCGCATCACAAACATTTATAGTAATAAAATGTATTACATTTCTCATTCCAACAGATAGCCGATCACAAACATTTTAGTTGGTGCAGTGGTAGCGCTACTGCCTTGCAATAAGATTATCATGGGTCAAGTCCCGGGTCCTCCATGCATGGAGAGCACTTTGAGTAGTGAGAAAAGCGCTATATCATTTTAAAGAATTATTATTGTTATTATTATTATTTAGTAATAAAATGGATTACATTTGTTATTCCAACAGATGGTGCATCACAGACACTAACACTGCTTTTATGAATCCCATATCAATTGGCATTTAATAGAAATATGTGCATTGCTTTTGTCATTCCAACAGTTGGCGCATCACAAACAGTTACAGTAATAAAATGTATTACATTTCTCATTCCAACAGGTAGCCGATCACAAACATTTTAGTTGGTGCAGTGGTAGCGCTACTGCCTTACAATAAGATTATCATGGGTCAAGTCCCGGGTCCTCCATGCATGGAGAGCACTTAGAGTAGTGAGAAAAGCGCTATATAATTTTAAAGAATTATTATTGTTATTATTATTATTTAGTAATAAAATGGATTACATTTGTTATTCCAACAGATGGTGCATCACAGACATTAACACTGCTTTTATGAATCCCATATCAAATGGCATATAATAGAAATATGTGCATTGCTTTTGTCAGTCCAACAGATGGAGCATTGTAATGCATTTTACTAATGCATTTTTTACCACAAATGTTTTTGATGCGCCATCTGTTGAAGTGAGAAATGCAATGCATTTTATTAGTACATGCATTACATAATAACTTTCAATAGATGGTGCACTGCAAGCATTAATGCTGAGGTCTACCTTGATTACTTAAAGTTCAACCCCTCTTAGTCGAGTAGCACAGATAGTCTTTATATATGAAATCCTAAATGTTGTCCCAAACTTCTTGGATAAAAAACTTGATCTTTGCCTTAACTGACAGCGGCTGACATGATTTGTGCTGGTGAAGCAAAAAATGTGGCTGGTGGCAACCTCCGTGAAGTTATCAGAGTTCATGTATTTCCTGTGGCAGATTTCATTGGGAATTGTATTAAGAAGTGAACATGTCAGAGATTAAAGAAGAGTTATGACATCTGCTAAGCGGGAAGCAAATTGCAGAAACCAATTATGTGATGGGAAGAGAAGAATGACAGCTCCAGCATCTGCTAAGCATCAAGCACATGTGACACAGCAACCTGCTGGTACTCTCAAACTACTGGGGCTGGAACCTTGGGAGGACTTGAAATAAGAAAAGATAAAGCAAGTGTATTTCCTGCAGGTTAAAACTAGAAATAATACAAACTGGCTGGTCAGCTAGCCTGGGGGAATACAGGTGGGCTGAGATGAAAGGCCATTAACAGGCCAGTATAGCCTCGAATGAAAGGGATAGGTTGGTAGAATTTAGGATGTACTGATCACCTGGGGGACAGTGGCAACTCGATCTGACCCACTTTACCCAGCACCATGAGCCAGAAGCTCTGTCAGCAACGGGGCACCCATGCCAGTGGAACTTAGCAGATGGAGAAACTGGAGCTGCAGAGTTACCAGACTCTCAGCTGTCTGCCTTCCTAGAGTGATGCTGCAAGTGACATTCTCAGTCTCGAGACTCTCTGGAAGCTCATCAAAAGGGCCATGCAGGTCCATTTCAGGTCTCCACCTGTCATCCCAACGCTGACACCAGTGTAGTGCCAATGGACTCTCTGCTCAGTTCATCTCTCCAGTGCTTCCAGTGACATTCAAATTAGTGCCATCCATGTCTGAAATGTTTATGACTTTTATTCACACTTTCTAATTTGAACTTAATCTTAAAAATTATGTAAAAAGATGTATTTTGTTAGCTGCCATAGCTATTTTTTTGAGTTGAAGTTGAGCCTGTGCCAGTTATTGTCCTTTTCTTAATTTGTAGAGAAAATCACAGTGAGATCGAAAGAAGACGCAGAAACAAGATGACTCAGTATATCACCGAGCTGTCCGACATGGTGCCAACCTGCAGCGCCCTGGCACGAAAGCCGGATAAGCTGACTATCCTGCGAATGGCTGTCTCCCACATGAAATCCATGAGAGGTACGGGGAATACGTCCACGGATGGGGCGTACAAGCCTTCCTTCTTAACGGAGCAGGTGAGCGTTCACAATTTGATTACTGAGGCCTTCTCTGTTGTTGATGGGCTCTTTATTCTTTTTATGTTTTTATGAATTATGGGGTGCCACAAGAATGGACAGGAGACAAAAAAAAGATTTGGGGCAGCCACCCGTGTATTATGTCCTGGTTGCAGAAAGGGTTAAATTTTGAAGAGTCGTTTCTGGTTCAAAGTCCAAAACAGAACTGAAGACACGTGGCAAAGATGGCGGCTTTAAAAGTCTGGACTGGAAGTGACGTCCTCGGGACAGCAGGTGACGTCATCACAGGGACCACCTGAACTGGACGTGACATCATCGGGACAGCAGGTGGCATCATCATGGGACCACCTGAACCGGACGTGACGTCAGCGGGACAGCAAATGACGTCATCACAGGGCCCGCTTGAACCGGAAGTGACATCATCGGAACAGCAGGTGATGTCATCAAGGGGGCCACCTGAACCGGACGTGACGTCATCGGGACAGGAGGTGACATCATCACGGGGACCACCTAAATCGGACATGACGTCATCGGGACAGCAGGTGACGTCATCACGGGGCCTGCCTGAACCGGAAGTGACATGATCAGGACAGTAGGTGACATCATCAAGGGGACCACCTGAACCGGAAGTGACGTCATCGGGACAGCAAGTGACGTCATCACGGGGACCGCCTGAACCGGATGTGACGTCATCGGGACAGCAGGTGATGTCATCACGGGGCCCCGCCTGAACCGGAAGTGACATCATCGGGACAGCAGGTGATGTCATCACGGGGACCGCCTGAACGGGAAGTGACGTCATCATGGGCACCAGAAAATGGAAGTGACATCATCGGGACAGGAAGTGACATCATCACGGGCGTCGGACCCCTATATAATTTCCTGTGAATGCTCTGTAGAGGATTGAGAGAAAAAGTCAGTGCACCTGGGCACCCCCTGGTCAGACATAGAATTGTCACTATTCGGGCCCTTTAGCTGCCTGCCATGCGCACGTGTGTGACGGGGGTAATTGGACCCTCTAGGTGTTGAATCGTGTTAGTGTTTCAATTGAAATATTACTTTTGTTGTTCTGAATTATTTGTACCGATCGGAGGGTTGGCATGACCAACTCTTTTAATGAATTGGGATTGCCAGTCGTGTTTAGTTGAAACGCGGTAATAGCTTCAGGGTTAGAATTTGCAGATTTACTCACTTTTAAATTTTAAACCCTGGTGAAACCTGTAAACGCTTCTGCGTTCGACGTGAGACAATAAACGGAGCCTAGAATACAATACAATTCATACTGCACTTCAATAGTCCCATGATGTGAAATGTTCCTTATGTTCAGAGTTACTTATTATGAATCAAAAGACAAATGAAAATCAGATTTAACCAATGTTTTTGAAGAAATGTTCTTTTTTTTTATTAAAGTAAAATATTCTTAAATACCCTAATATCTTAAATCGAAACATTTGCACAACGTAAGACGTGTTAGGTGTTGATTAGCTCCCAACCGCTGGTCTGTGAAACGGCAGGCCATGCCGTTATCTGAACGGTATAAATGTGGCCGACCTGCCTGCCCTTTATAATAAACCCTGAAGCCTTTGATGGCGTGAGCTGCTTGTTTTCCAACCCGGAAGGATGATCAAGCGTCATGAAGTGAGGGGCTCGAAACGCCAAGGGGGACCCAGAAGGGAGGGAGGATCGATGGTCACTGATTGAGCGGCTCCCCAGAAGGGAGGGTCAAGCGTCCTTAAACGCGTGGCACAAAACTTCTTGCCCATAAGAGGGGTGAGTCTTGGTGCCTGATCTGCACCATCGACGCAGCCCTGGTGTTATTGCAGGCCACCACAGCACATGGCGTAATGACGTTCACGTTTCCACCTGACGTGAATGTTGACAGACGCCGTGTTGTGATCAGCGCTTAGCGGGCTAACGTCTTGCATGTCCTCGCAGTTGATCTCAATTCTTTTACCTGCACTTCAGACACTGAGCCTGTTCAGCCCCAGCCGGGACTTGGATGGGAGACCATCTAGGAAAAGCTTGGGTTGCTGCTAGAAGAAGTGTTGGCATGGCCAGCAGGGGGCGCCCACTCTGAGGTCTTAATGTGGATCCCAGTGCAGCAATGGGGACACTGTGCTGCAAAAATGGCACCATCCTTTGGATGAGACATTAAACCAGTGGTCCTGACTCTCTGTGGTCCCAGGGCTTAGGTTGCTGCTAGAAGAGGTGTATGGTGAGTCCAGCAGGGGGTGCTTACCCTGTGGTCTGAATGTGGATCCCAGTGCTCTCTAGTGCAGTGACAGGGACACCACGCTGCAAAAATGGCACCGTCCTTTGGATGACACATAAAACCCATGGGCCTGACTCTCGGTGGTCTTAAAAGATCCCTGGGCTTAGGTTGCTGCTGGATGAGGTGTTGGCGTGGCCAGTAGGGGGTGCTTACCATGTGGTTTGAATATGGATCGCAGTGCCCTCCAGTGCAGTGACGGGGACACATTGCGCTGTATAAATAGCACAGTCCTATGGAATGACACATAAAACCAGTGGTCCTGACTCTCTGTGGTCATAAAAGATCCCTGGGCTTGGGTTGCTGCTAGAAGAGGTGGTGGCATGGCCAGCAGGGGGTGCCCACCCTGAGGTCTTAATGTGGATCCCAGTGCATCAATGGGGACACCTTGCTGCAATAGTGGCACCATCCTTTGAATGGGACATAAAACCCATGGGCCTGACTCTTGGTGGTCTTAAAAGGTCCCTGGGCTTGGGTTGCTGCTAGAAGAGGTGTATGGTGAGTCCAGTAGGGGACGCTTACCCTTTGGTCTGAATGTGGATCCCAGTGCCCCCTAGTGCAGTGACAGGGACACTGTGCTGTAAAAATTGGTGGTGTCCTTTGGATGAGACATAAAACCGATGATCCTGACTCTCTGTGGTCATAAAAGGGCATCCTTCGTGAAGAGTAGGGTGGATGTTGATGTCCTGGCTAAATTGCCCACCACGGCCTGGTCATTCTGGCCCCCCAATCACCCCCTGTCACTAACTGGCTATCTCTCTTTCACCACTTCACCACCTAACAGCTCATGTGTGGTGAGCATACTGGTATAAAAATGGCTGCCGTCACATCATCCTGGCAGATGCTGCACATTAGTGGTGGTTGAGGTGGCTCCTCACACACTGAAGCCCTTTGAGTGGTGAGAAAGGCGCTATATAAATGTAAAGAACTCTCCTTCTTATTATTACACAGTTACTGTTGCACCACAGTGAAGCTTCGTCGGACATGTCATGGCAGTTTGGTTGTACTGTGCCGTATCAAGCACCGGTTTTCCTTTCAGTGCACCACTGTGACACCCAGAGACGTGTACTGAAGTGGAGCAGATGCATCAGAGAGGGGACAGGGAGCTGCGGTCGGAGGACACACAGGCTCATCCCTCTTGTTGTCTTTTTTCTTTAATACTTTCAGGAGCTCAAGCATTTGATCTTGGAGGCGGCTGACGGCTTTCTCTTCGTGGTGGCGGCCGAGACGGGCAGAGTGATCTACGTGTCGGATTCCGTGACCCCCGTACTCAATCATCCTCAGTCTGAATGGTTCGGAAGCACCCTGTACGAGCAGGTCCATCCAGATGATGTGGAGAAACTGCGGGAGCAGCTGAGCACCTCGGAAAACTCAATGACCGGTAGGACATTTTTGATTTGTTTTTTTTCGGTAATTGCCACAGCTGTGTTGACCTTGAAACCGCTGAAACTTCGTCGTCCCATTCATGATGAACAGCTTCCTGCTCAGATGTCAGATGACACCTCTCTTTGTGGCACTTTCTGCTATTTTGGGGCACACACTCTTGACTCTGATGACCGCTTTGACGTCTCTGTTTGAAAGTTTCTCGTTGGACATCTCCCCAGGTCCTTCTCTTGTCTTTGTTGGCTGATGTTGAATTTGCTTGTTGCGTATACACAGCACGGATCGTACGAAAAACAATGACATGCTTATGTGCGCGTCCCCTCGGCACAGTGACACTAACACACCGCCAACAAATGCAAACACGAACACACACAAACTATACATATATATATTTACTGCCAAAAAAATGAAAGGACCCCCATTGAATAGGAGTACAGCATCAAGTCAATGACACGTGTGGGCTGTTGATCTGGTCAGTGAAGTAGCAGAGGGGCTTGTTCATCAGTTTCAGCTGCTTTGGTACACTAGAGGGGCAACAATGAGAAGACCCCCAAAACAGGAATGAATGGTTTAACAGGTGGACGGAGGCCACTGACATTTTTCCCTCCTAATCTGTTTTGTCACTCGTTTTACATTTGGCTGTGGTCAGTGTCACTACTGGTAGCATGAGGCCATACCTGGACCCTACAGTGGTGGCACAGGTAGTCCAACTTCTCCAGGATGGCACGTGCCATTGCCAGAAGGTTTGCTCTGTCTCCCAGCACAGTCTCAAGGGCATGGAGGAGATTCCAGGACACAGACAGTTCCTCTAGGAGGGCTGGACAGGGCCCCTCGTAGGAGGTCCTTAACCCATCAGCAGGACCCACCGGTATCTACTCCTTTGGGCAAAGAGGAACAGGATGAGCACTGGCAGAGCCTACAAAATGACCTCCAGCAGGCAGGCAGGCCACTGGTGTGAATGTCTCTGACCAAACAATCAGAACCAAACTTCATGAGGGTGGCCTGAGGGCCCGACATCCTCTAGTGGGCACTGTGGAGCTCGATTGGCATTTGCCATAGGATACCAGAATTGGCAGGTCCACCACTGGCACTCACAGATGAGAGCAGGTTCACCCTGAGGACATGTGACAGACATGAAAGGATCTGGAGAAGCCGTGGAGAACGTTATGCTGCCTGTGACATCGTTCAGCATGAGCAGTCTGGTGGTGGGTCAGTGATGGTATATCTGGGGAGGCATATTCATGGAGGGGCGCACAGACCTCTACAGGCTGGACAATGGCACCGCAGGACTGCCATTAGGTATCGGGATGAAGTCCTTGGACCCAATGTCAGACCCTATGCTGGTGCAGTGGCTCCTGGGTTCCTCCTGGTGCACGACAATGCCTGGTCTCTTCATGTGGCGAGAGGATGAAGGAACTGATACCACTGACTGGCTGGCCCCCCCACACTCACTCGCCTGACCTCAATCCAGTAGAACACCTCTGGGTGGGACATTATGTTTGGGTCCATCTGACACCTCAGACTGTCCAGGAGCTCAGTGGTCCAGATTTGGGAGGAGATCACCCAGAACTCCATCTGTCGTTGTCAGGTATGTGGGGGTTATGAGGGTTGGAGGGAATACAAGCTACCGAGTATGATTTGGAGTTGCTGCAATGAAATTTCTGCACAATGGACTCGCCTGCCTGCCACATCATTGTTTCACATTGATTTTTGTGGTGTCTTTGAGTTCAGCCCTCTGTCTGTCGGTTCATCATTTTCATTTCCATCCTCTTGTTCCTCACACATCACCACGTCAGTCCGTAGCTGTAGAGATAGACAGCAGGAGTTTTTTTTCCCCCCCGTTGAGATCTGATGGGTTTTCAAAGAGTTCCTTTCATTTGTTTGAGCAGTTTATATATATATATAGTGACCACAAGGGGCGCCACTGAGCCCCAAACCCAGCACGTTACTTTGATGAAACAAATATTTATTTAAACAAAGCACTTCTCCGCATTCACCTTTCCAATACCAGAAGCACAGTACTCAAACATGAACAATTCTTCCTCCTTCTGTCCTCCATTGCGTGTTGCCCTCTTTAATGCCGGACCCAGGAATGCTTCTGGTGCTACGCCGTGTCTCCCTGGAAGAGAAGGTTGGGAGGTCCTACCCTGACAACACCCTCTATCAGCACCCGGGGACCCCAACAGGGCTGCACTTCCAGACTACCAAGCTCTTCTGCAGGCGTCCTGACTGGGTAGCCATATGAGGACCACTGCCACCTGGTGTATGGGAGGTGGAAAAACTCTTGACTCTCGGCTTCTGCTACACCGCTGGGCACAAAGTTATTTTTCCATCCTGTTGGCCAATTCATCTGATGTTCCACTCTGACCTACCATCTGGGTACGAAACCTTCCTCCTTCTCAACCGGGATGCCCGTTCTCTTCCTTTAATATACAGTGCATCCGGAAAGTATTCCCAGCGCATCACTTTCTCCACATTTTGTTATGTTACAGCCTTATTCCAAAATGGATTAAATTCATTTTTTTCCTCAGAATTCTACACACAACACCCCATAATGACAACATGAAAATAGTTTACTTGAGGTTTTTGCATATTTATTAAAAATAAAAAAATTGAGAAAGCACATGTCCATAAGTATTCACAACCTTTGCCATGAAGCTCCAGATTGAGCTCAGGTGCCTCCTGTTTCCCCTGATCATCCTTGAGATGTTTCTGCAGCTTCATTGGAGTCCACCTGTGGTAAATTCAGTTGACTGGACATGATTTGGAAAGGCACACACCTGTCTATAGAAGGTCCCACAGTTGACAGTTCATGTCAGAGCACAAACCAAGCATGAAGTCAAAGGAATTGTCTGTAGACCTCCGAGACAGGATTGTCTCGAGGCACAAATCTGGGGAAGGTTACAGAAACATTTCTGCTGCTTTGAAGGTTCCAATGAGCACAGTGGCCTCCATCATCCGTAAGTGGAAGAAGTTTGAAACCACCAGGACTCTTCCTAGAGCTGGCCGGCCATCTAAACTGAGCGATCAGGGGAGAAGGGCCTTAGTCAGGGAGGTGACCAAGAACCCGATGGTCACTCTGTCAGAGCTCCAGAGGTCCTCTGTGGAGAGAGGAGAAACTTCTAGATGGACAACCATCTCTGCAGCAATCCACCAATCAGGCCTGTATGGTAGAGTGGCCAGACGGAAGCCACTCCTTAATAAAAAGCACATGGCAGCCCACCTGGAGTTTGCCAAAAGGCACCTGAAGGACTCTCAGACCATGAGAAAGAAAATTCTCTGGTCTGATGAGACAAAGATTGAACTCTTTGGTGTGAATGCCAGGTATCACGTTTGGAGGAAACCAGGCACCGCTTATCACCAGGCCAATACCATCCCTACAGTGAAGCGTGGTGGTGGCAGCATCATGCTGTGGGGATGTTTTTCAGCGGCAGGGACTGGGAGACTAGTCAGGATAAAGGGAAAGATGACTGCAGCAATGTACAGAGACATCCTGGATGAACACCTGCTCCAGAGCGCTCTTGACCTCAGACTGGGGCGACGGTTCATCTTTCAGCAGGACAACGACCCTAAGCACACAGCCAAGATATCAAAGGAGTGGCTTCAGGACAACTCTGTGAATGTCCTTGAGTGGCCCAGCCAGAGCCCAGACTTGAATCTGATTGAACATCTCTGGAGAGACCTTAAAATGGCTGTGCACCGACGCTTCCCATCCAACCTGATGGAGCTTGAGAGGTGCTGCAAAGAGGAATGGGCGAAACTGGCCAAGGATAAGTGTGCCAAGCTTGTGGCATCATATTCAAGAAGACTTGAGGCTGGAATTGCTGCCAAAGGGGCATCAACAAAGTATTGGGCAAAGGCTGTGAATACTTATGGACATGGGATTTCTCAGTTTTTTTATTTTTAATAAATTTGCAAAAACCTCAAGTAAACTTTTTTCACGTTGTCATTATGGGGTGTTGTGTGTAGAATTCTGAGGAAAAAAATGAATTTAATCCATTTTGGAATAAGGCTGTAACATAACAAAATGTTTCCGTATGCACTGTATATATATATATATATATATATATATACATGTCTATATGTGTATTTGTGTGTGTATATATATATATATATATATATATATATATATATATATATATATATATATATATATATATATACACACAGTATATACTCTATAGTGGTTTTCTGAAGTAAAGAAGGGACAAACAAGGGAAGAATTTTAGGGTGCCAACCCTGTTCACTCTTAGTCTTTTTAAACAAAATGCCGTAAAAAACAAAAGCAAAGCAGTTGCCACGTAAGGTGAGAGGCTGACATTATAATTGGGCTCCGAGTTGATCGATGCATGGCTCCTTCGCTAGGTCATCTCTCTATTAAGTGATGTCTCCTTCCAGGCTGTCACCCTTTTAAAGCCCTGGGACCGGAAGTGGCGGAGTCAGTTGCCCTCACTGGGTGGTTTCTCCACACTCTGGAGGGAAAAAATGACAAGAAAGTTAAGCAGCAGTGCCACCTGTTGGGCCGGGGTGGTATCACATACCTGGGAAGTGTTTGGATGGTGATCCTGCGTGACTATATAGTCTTCTCTTCTTTTTTCGCGCATCCTTAAAAAGTGCACATTAGGTTAGCAGAGGAACGTACATTGGCACAAAATGGGCATATGTGGATAAGTATGCCCTCATCAGACTGGCAAGCCTTATGCGAATGCCCTGCTTTCTCACAACCTTGAAGTGGAGAAAGCAAGTGTGCCAGCTTTGTGATTCACGGCTCTGTGGTGCAGACAGTGTGCAGCGTCACCGGCAGACGGTGATGTGCCAGTAGTTTCCTGCCGCTGTTTTATTTTTGTTTTTAGATCTTCAGGTGTTTAAATACTGTTAATCACACTCATCAGACATATCGCCATATGAATATCATTGGACTAACCGTTGGATGGCACAGTGGCACAGCAGACTCATTGTGGCATCTTGGCATTCAGGTCCAGTTCGTAGCTACAGAGCTGCCTTCTGTGCCCATTTGGCACCTTCTCATTCGTTTGCCTCGAAGCATTACAGTGTCCTGCTTTCCTTTTTTGATCAGCTGGCATCACTCATTTGTTTAAAAGCGGCATCAGCCTAAAGGCGGCTGCTAGCAGGTTAGCTTCTGGTTTCCAGTGACCCCAAATGGGAGAGCACCTGGAAAACAGATGGCTAATTGCATTCTATTGGATCTTTAATCAGCGACATTGGCAGCTGCCACCAATACACACAGCGCTGGAAAATAAAAAAAAAGAAAAAGAACCTCGGCAGAGGGCAGTGTGGGCGCAGTTTATATGAATGACCACACGGTGGCGCTGTTCGATTAATAATAATGAAAGCACCAACTGCCAGGCCTAATGACAGTGCAGCTCTACTCCTCAGTAGTAAATGTGTGTGTGTGTGTGTGTGTGTTTGTTTTCGTATTTATATAATATATTAAGCTTGTAATGTCGCAAAAAGGAAAGGTTTTGCAGTTTCCAAAGCCCCCAAATCAGAACAAATGAATCTCGGGCATCTTCGCTTGTTTTCATCTTCATCATTACGTTCATTCTACAAACGGGGAGTGCAAAAATGAAGTATTGAGTTATCTGTGTGAATAAATTGGCTGTTGTTTGGATTTAAATGAACTGGACCCCTCCCTCACGTAGCCATTTTATGATTTACACGGGGGGCACTGTTGCACAGATTGGCTTTAAACCCCAAGGACTAATTAGGCTAACGATTCTGTCTGCTTCATTTGTCTTTTCGTGACTAGTCTCTTATTTTAAATAGAAGAATTTCTGGCTGAGGGGAATGATTTAGAAATTGGTGGAATGGCGTAATATCATTGCTGTTGATGTGAAGTCAGTAATAATAACACAGATGGCATGAAATGGGCATGAGAACCAGTTGAGAGCCTTCCTCTCTCTTCTTTTCTCACCATCGGCACATTTTAAAAGGACAAACATCAACTCCACTCGAGCTCTGGACATTCTGGGGCCTCGTTCATTCCAACTGAGTACTTCATCCATCCATCCATCCATCCATCCATCCATCCATCCATCCATCCATCCGTCCCACCATTTTCAGCCATCAGGGTCATGTCTTTTCATTTGGCAGCCTACCCCAGGTGGGGTGCCAGTCTTTTAGAATGCTAATTTCAAAACTGTTATTTAATCGAATGTACAGCTTTGAGATGTGAGAGGAAGAGGAGGAGTGCTTGGAATAACTACATTGATATGTGGAAGTGAGGAACTACAGGGGCTAGGCGGGGGCTTGAACCCACTGTGCCACCCTCCTAAAAACACGTACATGTTAAAACTTATTCTGTGTTTCATATTTTTAACACGTATGTGGAAGTAGAAGACTGATTTTCAAGAAGTGACATTTGCATTGTGACCACAAGATGGCACCAGAGAACTCCAAACCACAGACACAGTCATGTCCCGCTCCAATAAAAGGTCTTATTGAGCCCCGACGGCTTCTTCACAGGGATAATAACAAAAACGCACCCAGCACAATCCTCCTTCCTCCTCCAACAGTGTAGCCCACTGCCTCCCGACCTTAGACTCAACCCAAATTAGGCAGTGGGCTTTCTTTTAAGCCCAACTTGGGAATTGCTTCCAGTCTGTTGTCCTAATCATTTGGAGCACTTGTGGGTGGTGTGGTCTGACAGTGCCCTCTGGTGAAGCCTAAAGACCCTAACAGAGTTGTGTTTCCAGACTCCATTTCCCATACAATCCTGTGAGTGTCCTGATTGGGTTTAGTCATGAGGAAATACCGCCTCCTGCTGTGTGGGGGAATGATCTGCTCCTAGTGAGTCCCGGTCCTTCCATTGTGGACCCCTGGCTGTGTATGAAACCTTCCATTATCCTGGTCAGGGTGCCTGTTCTTCCTCTGGGCCATCCATGGCATTATAATCCTAACTCGGTTCTGTTCGGTTCCTTCACTTCATAGTTTGCCAGAGTCTGACTGTTCTTTGCCACTTCAAGATGTGTAAGGCACTATATAATAGATAGATAGATAGCGTAGTAGGAAAGATTAACAATTTAGAAATATTAACAAGAAATGTATTTTATTATAGATAGATAGGAAAGGCACTATATAATAGATAGATAGATAGCGTAGTAGGCAAGATTAACAATTTAGAAAAATTTAACAAGAAATGTATTTTATTATAGATAGATAGATAGATAGATAGATAGGAAAGGCACTATATAATAGATAGATAGCATAGTAGGCAAGATTAACAATTTAGAAATATTAACAAGAAATGTATTTTATTATAGATAGATAGATAGATAGATAGATAGATAGATAGGAATGGCACTATATAATAGATAGATAGATAGCGTAGTAGGCAAGACTAACAATTTAGAAAAATTAACAAATGTATTTTATTATAGATAGATAGATAGATAGATAGATAGATAGATAGATAGGAAAGGCACTATATAATAGATAGATAGCGTAGTAGGCAAGATTAACAATTTAGAAAAATTAACAAGAAATGTATTTTATTATACATAGATAGATAGATAGATAGGAAAGGCACTATATAATAGATAGAGAGATAAATAGATAGATGGTGTAGTAGGCAAGATTAAAATTGTAGATAAATTAACAAGAAATGTATTTTATTATAGATAGATAGATAGATAGATAGATAGATAGGAAAGGCACTATATGATAGATAGATAGATAGATAGATAGATAGATAGATAGATAGATAGATAGATAGATAGATAGATAGATAGATAGATAGATAGATAGATAGATAGATAGTGCTTTATTTATTCCAAAATTTTAAAATTTAACTTTTTTCAGAAGCCCAATAAATTTTATAACAAACAAAAGCAACAACAAAACGTACACACAAGAATTACAAAAGAAAGAGAACTTTTGACTTGGCTACTGATAAGAACGCAGCCATGGTATGTCCGGGACAAGAGTCCTTTAACAAGTGAAGGATTAAAACTAGCAGACTTATAGAGAGATTGCCTAATCTAAACCATAATGTTAAAACAAGTAAGAGATGGTAACCAGAAGATGAATACAGAGATCATTAAATCTAAAATATAACACTAAATCGAGCAATGGTTCATAATCAGAAGTTTAATAGAGAGAACATCAAACTCAAAACATAACCCCAAAACAAGCAAGGGGTCGTAACCAGAAGATTAATGAAGAGATCCTCAAGCCCAAAACATAACCCAGTTGTCCCAGTTCTGATTCCAGATGTTGCCAGCTCACTAACACTTAAAGACTCCATTTTGCCTTTGACTTTGATTTCCAGATAGCAGTTAGGTTTTGATGGAAGACATTTCAGACTCTGTTGGTCCTTCACGCCGTTTCTTCCTCGAGTCACCCCCTTTGTTTGGTAAACAATAACAACCTTTTAGGAGAGAAGTTGAAGTCATTGTTGTTAAAGTGTTCAGCGCCATGAACTACCCATTTATAATTTCTTGACGGTTTTCATTAAAATAGAGTCCCTGAGGCTTGTGTCCACACATCGGTGTCACTGGTCCAAATGACAACTTTTCCGATCAGGAGGACTGGCGGAGATGGGTGGGGAGGCGGGGCCTGGTGACATCACAGCTCCTCTGGTTGGTTGAGATCTTCTGGGCTGAGGGCAGAACCCCAAGGCACTTAGTTAAGTTTGCTGTGCCACTCTCAACTACTACCCCCTACCCTCCACTCAGTCAGACCCCAGAAGGGGCACCATGTATGTATTAAGAAACTAAACTGAATTGAATAGATTTGCTGTTCAGGTGATCCAGGGTCTTTAGAGTCCTGGTGCCCCCTGTTTGTGAGACATGGGTGTCATCCAGTGAGTGGAGATGAAGACTGGCCTCCTTCGGTACTGTGTCTCTTCAGAGGGTCCTTGGGTGCCGCTGGTGTGACTTTGTGTTGAATGAGGCACATGACCTGCATTGTGAGGGAGCGTCAGTTACGGCACTACGGCCATGTTTCACGATTACCCGAGGGTGATCCGGCTCACAGGATCTTCATTGTTGATATTCTGAGAGGCTGGACCAGGCCGAGGGGATGCCCACGTAACACCTGGCTGTGGCAGATAGAGGGTCATTTCTGGAAGATGGGACACTTGACTGCCTGGGGGGTTGCCAACCGGGATCCTAAGCTGTTTCGTCGTGTGGTGGGTGCGGCAATGTGCTGTACTACCAGTGCATGACCCCCCCAACCTGACCTGAGCTGATTGAGTGTTGAGAAGGAAATTGAATTTAAATGATTTTAACATAAGCCTGCAACATTACAAAAGTAGGGTTAGGGTCAGGCTTAGGGTCAGGGTCGCCCATGTAACATCTGGTTATAGTTATTTCCAGAGGGTGGGACTGGGCCGCGTGTCTGTCTGGAGGGGTTGCCAACCGGGATCCTGAGCCGTTTCTTCATGTGTGTGTTGGTTGTGGCACCATGCTGTACCAGTGCATGACCCCCCCAACCTGACCTGAGCTGATTGAATGTTGTTTCATGAGCGAGAAAATACAATTTAAATGATTTTAACATAAGCCTGCAACATTACAAAGTAGGATTAGGTGTTAGGAGTAGGGTTAGGGTCGCCCATGTAACACCTGGTTGCAGTTATTTCCAGAGGGTGGGACTGGACCACGTGTCTGTCTGGGGGGAAGATTGCCAACCGGGATCCCGAGCTGTTTCGTCATGTGTTGGGATTGGCAACATGCTGTACCCGTTCATACTCCCCAACCTGACCTGACCTGACCTGACCTGTGATCCAAGCTTACAAAAGTGGTACAGAATTGCTGAGCCTGGCAGACAAATGAAAGATGCGTCCTGCTTTTGGATATTCACAGACCGGAAGCTGGACGCCAGAATGTTTCTAGCAGTTTGCAGCCCTGTCAGATGTAACACAACACTTGTCAGGCGGAACTGTAAACCTTCACGAAACGCGTTCATTAAAGTTCAAGACACTTGTGCACGTGGATGACAGATACATGAAAGGAAAATCGCTGGTAATGTAAACAGATCTGCAAAGCGAGACAAAGCTGTCTAAAAATAAAAAGCATTTGCTGAGAAAAGGGCATTTCAGTCGAAAAGGTGCCTGGCGTGTTTTGTTCTTTCTGGATGTTGGCGCCCACTTTTCTTTTTTTTTTTTTGTCTGTTAAGACCCTTCAGTCCTGGCAGAGAGATCTGGATTGAGTTTTAAAATCCCACAACCCGGCTGTTTATCTCCAGTTTTTCCTTCTCAATCCCAATGACATGTAGTTGGCAATTCCAGACTGGCACTGAGTGGGCACGAATGTGTGTCTATTTGAGGGGGGCCATGAGACACACAAGGTGCCTGCCCAGTGTTGGTTTCTGCTGAAATAAAAAGACGGGACAGTTAGAAATGTTTGGGGCACCTTGGAGGAAAACCCCTTATACATGGCGGTCCAGAAAGCACTGCAGGTCTTTTCAGATGGACTGACTCAAAGATGGCGGCGCTGCCCCATAAGAGGATGGCAAAACCTGGAAGGGGCCGGGCCAGGAGATGACAACCTGGAAGTGGTGTCACAGGGCCAGGTGGTGGTCCGATCTGTAGGAACAAAAGGAGACACATTAGGCCACAGTGCAATCCCTCTACCTGGGGTGGAATTGCAACAGGATGTGCCCACAAGTTGGCTCCCAATCCCACTGCCTTATTACAGTCAACACTGCCAAGATGCCAGGATAGTCTCTACCCAAAAGACCCTCAAGTTGGAGTAAACGGCTTTAAGAATATTAGCTTGTGTTATTTGTTACAGAGTTTCCCAACCGTCGTGGTGTCACAACCCACAGTTTGTCACATGCCAGTGTGTGTGTGTGACCCACTGGTGTCCTGACTTGGCTTATTTCCAGAGCTTAACTGGGAGAGGCGTGCAAAAGGCAAACCCAACAAAAATCAAATAAGCAAGACACGAAAGTTAACGACAAAGAGAATTCAGTAAAGGTTTAGAAAGATTTTATCTGCACATCTGTCACGCTTCAGCCAGCAATCCTCCCCTGGCTGGGGTTCACACTTGTGTGTTTTGTCTAATTCTGTGTCATTTGTTTCTCTGGATGTTTCTTTTGTTTATTAAGTAGTAGCTGTCCTCCCGCGGCTCTGCCCGCTTCGAAGCGAAACAGAATTAACTTTAAAAATCAATCAACAAAACGGGTATGGCTAGCTAAACAGAGGCAAAATACACTCCAACATGTGGCGACAGGCAGAGTGACTCGAACGGATGCTGGCGTGTGAGTGAGGAGGGGCGTGTGAGTATGGAGGGCCCCGCCCAGCTCTCCACTCCTGAGGTCCCGCCTCCCCCTCCTCTCCGCCCCCACAGCCTCTCTCTCGGAATCTCACAAATGAGCAAAGTGTGATACTTGGCGTGATGATAGAAGTCGCAAAATCAACCAGAATGGTCAAGCAAATTCTAGAAAAAAAACCCGCTCTAAATCCGTTAATTAGTTCTCTGGTGAAAGTGGACAGACAGACAGACAGACAGACAGACAGACAGACAGACAGACGTTGGATTTTACAGTGCATCCGGAAAGTATTCACAGCGCATCACTTTTTCCACATTTTGTTATGTTACAGCCTTATTCCAAAATGGATTAAATTAATTTTTTTCCTCAGAATTCTACACACAACACCCCATAATGACAACGTGAAAAAAGTTTACTTGAGGTTTTTTGCAAATTTATTAAAAATAAAAAAATTGAGAAAGCACATGTCCATAAGTATTCACAGCCTTTGCCATGAAGCTCCAAATTGAGCTCAGGTGCCTCCTGTTTCCTCTGATCATCCTTGAGATGTTTCTGCAGCTTCATTGGAGTCCACCTGTGGTAAATTCAGTTGACTGGACATGATTTGGAAAGGCACACACCTGTCTATAGAAGGTCCCAAAGTTGACAGTTTATGTCAGAGCACAAACCAAGCATGAAGTCAAAGGAATTGTATGTAGACCTCCGAGACAGGATTGTCTCGAGGCACAAATCTGGGGAAGGTTACAGAAATATTTCTGCTGCTTTGAAGGTCCCAATGAGCACAGTGGCCTCCATCATCAGTAAGTGGAAGAAGTTCGAAACCACCAGGACTCTTCCTAGAGCTGGCCGGCCATCTAAACTGAGTGATCGGGGGACAAGGGCCTTAGTCAGGGAGGTGACCAAGAACCCGATGGTCACTCTGTCAGAGCTCCAGAGGTCCTCTGTGGAGAGAGGAGAACCTTCCAGAAGGACAACAAACTCTACAGCAATCCACCAATCAGGCCTGTATGGTAGAGTGGCCAGACGGAAGCCACTCCTTAGTAAAAGGCACATGGCAGCCCGCCTGGAGTTTGCCAAAAGGCATCTGAAGGACTCTCAGACCATGAGAAAGAAAATTCTCTGGTCTGATGAGACATAGATTGAACACTTTGGTGTGAATGCCGGGCATCACGTTTGGAGGAAACCTGGCACCATCCCTACAGTGAAGCATGGTGGTGGCAGCATCATGCTGTGGGGATGTTTTTCAGCGGCAGGGACTGGGAGACTAGTCAGGATAAAGGGAAAGGTGACTGCAGCAATGTACAGAGACATCCTGGATGAAAACCTGCTCCAGAGCGCTCTTGACCTCAGACTGGGGCGATGGTTCATCTCTCAGCAGGACAACAACCCTAAGCAGACAGCCAGGATATCAAAGGAGTGGCTTCAGGACAACTCTGTGAATGTCCTTGAGTGGCCCAGCCAGAGCCCAGACGTGAATCAGATTGAACATCTCTGGAGAGATCTTAAAATGGCTGTGCACCGACGCTTCCCATCCAACCTGATGAAGCTTGAGAGGTGCTGCAAAGAGGAATGGGCGAAACTGGCCAAGGATAGGTGTGCCAAGCTTGTGGCATCATATTCAACAAGACTTGAGGCTGGAATTGCTGCCAAAGGTGCATCGACAAAGTATTGAGCAAAGGCTGTGAATACTTATGGACATGGGATTTCTCAGTTTTTTTATTTTTAATAAATTTGCAAAAACCTCAAGTAAACTTTTTTCACATTGTCATTATGGGGTGTTGTGTGTAGAATTCTGAGGAAAAAAATGAATTTAATCCATTTTGGAATAAGGCTGTAACATAACAAAATGTGAAAAAGTGATGCGCTGTGAATACTTTCCAGATGCACTGTACATCTGTGTTTACTTGATTACGTCCCATGTGTTTTTGGTGGGTGGTTCCCTCAAGGGGCGGGGCCACCTGCCAATCATTGCCAGGAACTGCCCTCCACCCTGTTCATTGGAGGGCCTACCAGAGTTCTGGGGCAGTTCATTTCTGAACATGCCAGGGAGTGGAGTGGAGTGTCTTGAGTTGAACGGCGCCTTTGCTGTGGCTTTGAGAATTCCTGGATTTTTGAACCTTTGTGCTCTGCTTTCGATTTCGCCTTTGGATTCTGTTTTGAGGAGTTGGTGCTATTAGGAGCTTCGTGTAGTGTTAAAATAAAGATTTAATTTAGTAAAGAGTTTCAAGGCCCTTTCTTTTCGTATCTAGTCGGGGATTTGACGGTATTTCCATCCCGTACAGGGCAAACTTGTGGGAGTCTCGAGTCACGGCAAGATCGGGTAGAGCTCAGGGCAAACGTTGACCTTTAATCTCGTCTGCTGATGAACTTGAGGTCACGACCCCCGGAGACCACACCCCTAGAAACGCAGAACACAATCTCTAACAACGGTATACAAAATGGCTTCCTATTACAATATAAGAATAGGAATAGCATCATGACAACTGGGTGGGGGTAGAGGGGGGGGTGTATCAGGGTTAGGGTCCCCTTTGCCGATAAATACCGATAAATGAGCGAACACAGACACCAAAAAGGTTTAGAATAGTGGGCTCACGCTCTGGTCCTGGAGGGCTGCAGTAGCTGCAGGTTTTCATTCTAACCCTTTTCTTAATTGGTGACCAGTTAATTGACCTGCTAATTAACTCCTTTTGCTTTCATTCTAATCGACTTGTTTTTTAAGATTCGTTCCTCTGAGTTGCTTCATTTCTTTCCTTAAGTGGCACCCAAAGAGACATGAAATGTGAAGTGAGTGAGCCAACAGAAGACCAATGAAGTCAGGCCCTCAAACTCCAACCAATTTCACTCCAACCAGTTGCTTAATTAGGCGCAGAAGCTCGTTGTTAATTAAAGCCGTTCTTTAATTCAATGGCTTGCTGCTGCTCTCCTTGTGCGATGGCAGACATTTCCGAAATTGTTGATTTTCTCTTCTTAAAATGTTTTGTGAACCTGAGCAGATCGACATTTCTGGGACCCTCGTCCTTCTTTATTTTCAGGTATTGTATGATGGTCACAGTTTGCTGGTCCTGTTTTTGGCTCATTTAGTATTCTCATTATTGTTTGGCTGCTACTTAAGGAATAAGAAACAATGAAGGGGTCCGAGTCCTCAAGACAACTCAAATAAAATGAATTCAAAATAAGTTCAATTAGCAGCAGAAACAAGTTACTAATTAAGAAAACGGCTGTAATGAAAACCTGCAGCCACTGCGGCCCTCCAGGACCGGAGTTGGGAGACCACTGGTTTAGAACAAAAGACATGAAACACAAGGCCAACCCATGCACACAAGTCCCAAAACGAAACACCAAGAATAGTCAGAGAGCCGAAAAGGTCAAACAATGCAGTCAGTCGCAAAAAGCACAAGGCGCAGAAAGATGATCTAACACTCAGCGCTCCTTAACGTATTCGAAATGACCCACCCGGAATTGTGGGAGACTCTCCAGATTTATGGGGCGGAGGGCAATTGGAAGATAACCCTGGCAGTTTACCTTCCTAAACACAAAGAATAATGCAAACAATCAACACAAGTGACATTAACATAAATAAAAAGGACCAAAAAGGGAAAATAGCTGACCGACTGAAGACGTGAATCTGAATCCACGGCCAACACAACGCCCACATGTGAAGAGTGGCCACACAAGGTTCTGTTTGTGTTGCCACTTGGTGTTTGCTGTCTTCTGCCTAGTGGCTCCTTTAGGATTGGCATCCTTTAACTGACAGTTATGGCTTATGAGGAGAAGGGCTTAGTGCATAGTGTGGCGTCTCCTTGGGTACTGGGTATGGACAAGCTGGTGCCCAGTCCCATCTGTAGTGCTGTAGGGTTAATGAGAATGTCAGTTCAGGGGTTCACAGTACTCACAGTTTTACAGGCTTTGTCTTTTTCACTGCACGTCCCATCACAAGATGGAGTTCATTCTTTGATCTACAGCACAGTCCCGTGCGACTGACTCTGCATACCCTCATCTTGGTGCTGGATGGTACGCCGGATGACTTCTTTTTGTTCTCCTGCTCCTGGACGCTCCACCATGCGTGAAGCACTAATTACCTTGGCTGATTCCCATAACCTTCTGTTTGCTTTCTTTGCTTTTGAAGAAACGTTGCTGATGGACGTTTGCCGATAAAACCATTGGGGAGGTTTGAATGGGTCTCAAAAATAATACTGGAGTTGTTGTGCTAACCTCGAGGTCTCCTTTTTTATTTTTAAACAGTGTTTGTAGGTGTTGGGGTTTCCGCAGCCAAAGAGGTGAGGGCTTGTGTCAGAGGGGAGACGATCAGAGCGAGGACGCATAAGACCATTCTTGTCTGTATTGTGTGAACCACCGGCGGGCACACAGATAGGTGTGGGACACAAGTTCAAGGCGTAACCGTGTTTTTTTTTTTTTTTAATTTTCTTTTCCCCTCGTGGGAAACGCTTCTCTCGTTTCCCACAAGCACAACAAAAGCACACAACATTCTTCTTCTTTCTTTCCTCCTCCACTCCTCTGGTTAAGCTTTGTCTTACTCCCACCCGAGGAGTGTCTGCTGGCTCCTTTTATAAGGCACCCGGAAGTTCTCCAGGTGCTCATTGACCCACCTCCGGGTGTGGCGGAAGAGCTGCCCATGTGGGTTCAGCAGCAGCTGCAGCACCCCCTGATGGTACCCATGGAACCCAACAGGGCTGCACCAAACTCTCATGGAGACCTGCGGGAGTCCAAAGCACTGCTGCAACCCGGGGGGGGGGGGGCTGCCATCTACAAGCATGGAAGCGTCCTGACTATATGCCACACTGCTCCTCTCTCAGCTGAGCCTCATGGTGTAAAGCGGCCGACCTCGCAAGGACTGTCTCTCTCCAGGACGGGGAGTCGACGTTGTCTGGCCCACGGCTTCACCCCCTGTAACGACAAGAGAAGACAGTTACGGGGGAGGCGCTGCCCCGATGCCATCTCATTTGTTAACAGGGGTATCAAATTAAACAAAAATGTTGAGAACGACAGGTCTGTGCCCCAAGCTTTGTCGCTGAACCTCTGGAGGGATCTCCAGATGGCAAAACAACATAAATGTTGGACTAATTATGACATTCTCAAAGCCGATTAATCCCATTGAGGGTCTCTTGAGGGTCAAGAGCGTTTTCCATATGGAGCACAAGGCGGGGGGCCAGTCCATCACAACAAAGCTGGAGACGAGATGGTACATGAATGAGAGAATCCATAGCTTTCTGGCTTCCAAAATAAAAGAGGAATTCAAAGGACACTGAAAGCAGAAGACTTAATTGGTTAATGCATGGAGTCTAGTATCATATTTTTTCCCCCTATAATTATAGATAACGTTGGTACAGTAACAGATATCAGGATCTTTAAGAGAGGTGTTTTGTCTTGGTAGAGCGGTGTATTGCTCTACTTTCCCCTTTTGTATTATTAATATGTAGCCTTTGTCAGAATGCCTCTAATCTCACAGACTTAGCACTGTTTATAAGGTATTGCACCATATATCTTATCCCAACCTTCCCTTCAACCTCTATAACCTCAGGCAATTAGGTGTAGTAAAAGACAAGCAGGAGTTAAGTTACAATTTAAACAATGTATTATTGGTAATATTCATAAATACAGTAGAGTCTCGCTTATCCTACCTTCGCTTATCCGACATTACGTATTATCTGACGTCCCACCGCAAATGCATTAATCGACAACAAGAGCGTGACCGTAGTCTATTTTTTGTTGCTCCCGACTCTACCGCAGCTAATTACAGTGGAACCTCGGTTTGCGAGCAGAATTCATTCCAGAAACGAGCTCGCAGTCCAAAGCACTCGTATATCAAAGCGAATTTCCCCATAAGAAATAATGGAAACTTGGATGATTCGTTCCACAACCCAAAACTATTCATATAAAAATGATTAATACAAAATATAAAGTAAAAAATACATAAAACAAATTAACCTGCACTTTACCTTTGAAAAGAATCACGGCTGGTGTGAGTGAGTTTCTAAACTCTTGTGGGATTCCAAACGAGACGACACGCGGAAGAGCGTCCAAAAGCAATCGCAGTCTCCCTGCGCTGTAGCAGTTCACTGTAAAAGTGAATCCGAAAAGATTGCGGACATGATATAAGCGCCTGCCGTCGATGGGCGATACAAGGAACAAGGAACGTTATAAATGTGCAGGGCACAGTATTACGGCCCTGCCTGACTGCTGTGTCTGTGGCAGATCCTGCTACAATAAATAACCGCGCTGTTGCTGCTTCAAGCTGAATAAAGCTGGTGTTGCTAAAGTACTGAGACTCAGCTTCGTGTTTTAATAATAATAAATAATAATTCATTACATTTATATAGCGCTTTTCTCAGTACTCAAAGCGCTATCCACACAGGGAGGAACCGGGAAGCGAACCCACAATCTTCTACGGTCTCCTTACTGCAAAGCAGCAGCACTACCACTGCGCCACCTGTGAGGATTGGGGTGCAAAGCAGGGACTCGTATGTCACAGCACACACACACACACACGCAGTCACAATGCTGTAGTAAACAGTATACGCTCGTACGGATGTTGACTGTATGAGTGACAGAGTTACTCCAATTAAATACATTGAGCAACAAGAAGAAGCTACAGGAATCGACATAATGATGCTGCAAAGATGGCGAGACTTGGCAGCGAAGAAACGGCACTCGTCAGGAAAGCAGACTACAATCAAAAATTTCTTTAAATCATCACAGGACTGAACTTTTTAAGTACAGTACATACTGTCTTAAACTTCAGACAATTCTGTAACTGTAAGTTCATTTTTCCAGTTAATTTTTTCTGTTGTTTTGTTGTAAAACATGATTATTAGGTTCGCAATGTGTAAAATTATAACATAGTTTGACGTTTAATAGGCTTTTTCTTAACACCTCCCATTAATCCGACGTTTTCGCTTATCTGACATTCTGCCGGCCCGTTTATGTCGGAAAAGCGAGACTCTACTGTAATGACAATATGCAAAGTACATTTGAATATTGGCAACCATACAACCTGATTAAATGGTGTTGTGTAGTTTCAGGCGGCACACAGACTTGTAGTTATTTAAAATGTCTTGTGGTATTGGGCTGTATAGCGCCCGAGCTGGCACAGACTTACACAGAGGCACGTGTCAAAGGAACAGAAATCTTTTATTTTTCTTCAGCCGTGGGGCACGCCTTCCCCGTGTCCCACAGGCCCAACACAGTTCCCAAAACACTTTTAGTCACAGACCACACTATTCCTCTGGCACCACCAACACTCCTTCCAGGCAACCTCGTCCTCTTCCTCCCGATTCCGGCCCTGAGTGGTGGTTGCTGGCTCCTTTCATGGCCCTCCCGGAAGTGCTCCAGGTGCTTGCTCACCTGTTCCCAATTGCACTCCCGGGTGGGGCCGATGATTAGACCAGCTGGGCTTAATGATCTCTGCCACACCCCTTGGCGGCCATCCCAGGTCCCCACAGGCTTGGGGAGAACTCCATCTCCCATGAAACCCTGCGGGAAACTGAGGCATCATCGTCAACCAGGGAAGCTGCCACCAAGCGTCCCGGGGGAGATACTGAGGAATCCATGGCTACTCCCCCGGAACATAAGCAGAAGGGGCGTCCCGGCCAGGCAGGGGACCCGGCGGCCTGCCACAGTCTCTAGTTAAGGCATTATTGGTGCTCAGCTTTCTGCAGAACAGGCCACATGCCTGTTTCAATATGGCTGCCGAGCTGTGCTCTCCATTGTGTTGTCCTGTCAGTTCATCAGTTTGGTAAGAGAGAGAGATGCTCCTTCATCAGATGTTAGTAAGAGAGAGAGTGAGGTTAACCAAGAAAATTGTATAGATGTTCTGTCCAACCCCTACAGCCAATAGGGCGTCATGGTACTTAAAGGCTTCTGACACAAGCCAATTCCAAACAGCCATACTTCAGACCAATGGGGAGACAGGACATCTCAACACCTGCCCCCAAGCCATATGTTAAGGTAAAGCTTAGCAGTTAGGCAGCCTGGCTTTCTTGGGGGGGGGGGGGGTTGAAGGGAGAGACTTCAGAGAAACATTAGCCAAACTGGTTTCAGGCACCTCCTCCCCCAACTCTCTCGTAAAATTCAAAGAGACCCATTCCTGGGCCTGAATGCTTTTCACTAATGTAACATTGCTTTGCCGAAATTACAAATAAAGACATACAAAGTATTTATCAACTTATATGCAAAATCTCACATCACAACAAGCGGTGACACTGTAGTGTCACATTTGTGAACATTTTGGTGATAAATGTGGCCCAACTTGCTAATCTAATGTGATTTTTATGCAGAGTTCAGAACAAAAGGACATCATTAGCAAAGGGCAACTTTAATCAGTTTGTAAGATCAGCACAGTACTTGGCTAATATCGGCATAGCTGTGCACTCTAAAATCAGCAGAAAGCATCGTGGTCTCTTTGGAGAGCTCAGGAGTTGACCCCAAACCCAGAATAACATCAAGATGTCTTAAAATGAATGCAGTCCAAATAGCGAAATGGGTGTGAGGCCTCCTAAAAGACCCCTGAACCAAACCAGGCCTTTCGTAGCCTGAAACGAATAGGCCTCACCCCAGACAGCCTCGTCCCCAAACTTGACAAACAGGCTTCGGCCTACACAGATTTAAAATAGTGGAACTTGCATTTAAAGTTCAAAATCATTAAAATGTACTTTAAATGTCCCAAAGTACACCGAAAAAACATCCTACTAAGGAAATGAAACTGTAAACCTCTGGCTAGAGAAACTAATCCAACAAGACATTTATATAAATGAAGAATTTATTTTATATTTTAAGCACTAGGGTGTTGTACCATATTAGCCATTATGGATGTAGTGAGAAGTTAAAGAAAATGACGCCTTTTATTGGCGAACTAAAAAAGATTACAATATGCAGGCTTTCTAGGCAACTAGGGCCCCTTCTTCAGGCCAATAAAAGGTTTCATTTTGCTTAACTTCTCACTACTTTTATATTTTAGAAAAGAACAAAAATGGCAAAAAGGCATGTCCGAAAAGGCAACCCACAGCAAACAAGTCCACAATCTGTAATTCAAGAATCATAAACCCGAGACAGGATCAAAAAATCCCCAAACCGGAAAATCTTAAAATGCTTTTAATTATAATGGACTCTTTGAATGTCAATGAGGCCTCACCCCAGGCAGCACACTCCCAACAGCCTAAAGAGACACAAAGAAATAAAATGTTAAATAAATTGTTAAATAGAATCATATCTGCTAAAATGTTAAAAACATTTCAAAGACAGAATAAAGCTTAAATATGGAGACAAAATGATATCAAACTTTAAAATAAATCAGTAAAACAATTTAAGGAGCATGAGAGATAAAATGTTAAATATTTTAACTATTTTAATGACAGAATCTACCTTGAAATATGGATTCCGCAAATTCCAAAGCCAACAAACAGACACAAAGTAATAAAATGTTAAATAAATCGATAAAACAATTTAAGGAGCACCAGAATCATACCTGCTACAATGTCACATATTTTAACTATTTTAACGACAGAATCTACCTTAAATATGGATTCTGCAAATTCCAAAACCCCTAGAGAGACTCAAGGACATAAAATGTTAAATAAGCAATTTTAGAAAAGCATGAATCATACCCGTTAAAACGTTAAATATTTTAACGACAGAATAAACCTTAAACATGAATTCTGCAAATTCCAAAGCCCCCTAGGAGGCATAAAGAAATAAAACACTAAATAAATTGGTAAAACAATTTCAGGAAAAACAGAATCATACCCGCTAAAACGTTAACTGTTTTAACGACAGAATAAACCTTGAACGTGGTTTCCACAAATTCCAAAGTCCCCAGAGAGACACAAAGACATAAAATGTTAAATAAATCTGTAAAACATTTTAAGGACATCCAGAATCATACAAGCTAAAACGTTAACTATTTTAACGACAGATTAAACCTTAAATATGAATTCCGCAAACTACAAAGCCACTTAAGAGATGTAAAGAAATAAAACGTTAAATAAATCGGTAAAACAATTTAAGGATAACCAGAATCAAACCTGCTAAAACGTTAACTGTTTTAACAACAGAATAAACCTTAACTATGGATTCCGCAAACTACAAAGCCCCTTAAGAGATGCAAAGAAATAAAACGTTAAATAAATCGGTAAAACAATTTAAGGACTGCCAGAATCAAACTCGCTAAAACGTTAACTATTTTAACGACAGAATAAACCTTAAATATGAATTCCGCAAACTACAAAGCCACTTAAGACATGTAAATAAAACGTTAAATAAATCGGTAAAACAATTTAAGGACAACCAGAATCAAACCCGCTAAAACGTTAACTATTTTAACGACAGAATAAACCTTGAATGTGGATTCCACAAATTCCAAAGCCCCCAGAGACACACAAAGACATAAAACGTTGAATGAATCGGTTAAACAACTTAAGGGGCACCCGAATCATACCAGCTGTGTCTTATTGTTTCATCGGTTCAAATCTGGTTGGCATCTCTGCTGAGTAAAACTCATGAATAGACTAGGCCTGCCCATCTTCTCTATGGGGTTTGAACGCGTCCTCTAAACGTATTTATCGGTTTTCCCAAGAAAAATGCCCGTGCCTATTAAAATTGAAAGGCAAGTTAAATTAAATGAGGCCCTCACTCCCTCTGTCTGCCACAATTTCCAAAACAGCCTCTTCAGTTCTTTTCATGGAGATGTTATTTGGCCTGACGTTCGATGAGCGCACTTTTGATGGCGTTGCAATTGAAATTTATTCAGTTAACATTTGCAAGACAATGGCAGCGATTTTTCCTTTAACTTATTTACCTGGGCACCTGAATGCACTTACTGGGGTAAAACTTTCCAAATGAATGAAAAGTCAGATTTTCATTAAGCAGACATTTTTCCTGGGAATAATCCCCTTCCATCTTCCAGATGACAAGCTTTGACGGCTGTTTTTTTAATTGAAACATTCGTCAAAGCCGCTGCCTACAAATCTCGTTGTCCGCACGATGGAGACGGCCTATGGTCACTTCAAAGCGGCGTCTTTATTATAAAGGGACTAAAGACAAAGTAGATGGCTTTGGCTTCAGAGAGACGGAGCAGGTGAGGTATACGTTATTTTTTTAAAATTGGAAACTTAATGATTAAAAGTTGCAGTGACTTCATTACTTCTGAATCCTTTCATTTGATCGAAGTCCAGCTAAAATATTTATATGTGCACCAATTCCAAGATCAAGTCTGTGAAAAATTTGCTTATTATTTATCTTTAATATCTGCAGCGATGCTGGGTCATCAGATTTATGTTTATGGTACCCCCTGCTTGTTTTCTTGCAATTTATCTTATTATAAATAATGAAGCTTGCACTCTGTGAACTTGCTATTCTAGATGTATGCAGTGTGTTAGGGTATGTAGCCTGGCAGGGCAAAGGAAATGCCAGCGGGACAGAGTGGCACGGGTAAGGGACAGTGGCACACCAAGGAAAATGGAAGAGAAAAGACAATAGTGGCACCTACTGAAAGAAGACGATGTATGCGTGTGGTCGGTTGGAATAATGACAGTCTCGAACACGACAGAGTTTTGGTCGTCCCTTTTATTCGTCTCCAGACGATTGATAAATACTGAAAAAAAAAGAAAAGTGGCGTCTTTGTTCTTCTCCCCGGACTGGGGCTTTATAATCAATTATAATAACAGTAATAGTAATAATAATAGTAATTCATTACATTTATATAGCGCCTTTCAAAGTACTCAGAGTGCTTCAATGAGTGGGGAGCCACTTCAGCTACCACCAGTGTGCAGCATCCACCTGGGTGATGCGACAGCAGCCATTTTTTGCATCATTACACTCACCACGCATGAGCTCTTAGATGGTGAAAGGGTGAGAGACAGTTAGCCAATCAGAGACAGGGGATGATTAGAAGACTAGAATGACCAGGCCCAAATGGACAATTTAGCCTGGACATCGGGATACCCCTTACTCTTTATAAAGGATGCACAGAGAGTCAGGACCTCGCTTTTACATCTCATCCGAAGGATGGAGCCATTTCTACAGCACAGTCTCCCCCCGTCACTGCACTGGGGGAATCGAGATCCACATTCAGGCCACAGGGTAAGTGCCCCCCGCTGGCCTCACCAACACCTCACCCAGCAGGATCCCAAGCATATTCCTATTCCTGGTCGGTCTCTTTAACATTATACATAGTTATTGTCTGTTTTTCACCTGCATTATTATCATTCTTTAATTTAATATTATTTATTGTATCAGTATGCTGCTGCTGAAGAATGTGAATTTCCCATTGGGATTAATAAAGTATCTATCTATCTATCTATCTATCTATCTATCTATCTATCTATCTATCTATCTATCTATCTATCTATCTATCTATCTATCTATCTATCTATCTATCTATCTATCTATCTATCTATCTATCTATCTATCTATCAAATACTTGCCCGTCCCAAACAGGTTTAGCTTCAGGTGACATTCAGGTGGTGTGGCTGCTGGCCTTATTGTACTGGTCTGGCTTTTCGTAGCTCCGTCTCTAATCTGTCTCTGACCCAGCAGTTGACACAAACACCCAACCCTTCTATCACAAAGGGAGTGTTGGGCCCCAGATAGGAAAATGTGGCATCCCCCCCCCCGCCCACCACCCTCACCCCCCTAACCAGCTAGAATCTGCAAAGCAAGCGGAGTGGTCACTCTGTGGCTAAGGATCTGCGCGGGTATCTGGAAGGTTGCCAGTTCAAATTCTTTCAGAAGGGATCCTACTCAGTTGGGCCCTTGAAGGCTGTTAAACTGAAAACTGCTCCAGGGTGTTGTACAATGGCCGACCCTGTGCTCTGACCCCAAAAAGACAATTTCCTCTTGGTGGTTAACAAAGTATATATAAAAAATCCATACATACATAGGGCGGCACGGTGGCGCTGCTGCCTCGCAGTTAGGAGACCCAGGTTCGCTTCCCGGGTCCTCCCTGCATGGAGTTTGCATGTTCTCCCCGTGTCTGCGTGGGTTTGCTCCGGGTGCTCCGGTTTCCTCCCACAGTCCAAAGACATGCAGGTTAGGTGCATTGGCAATGCTAAATTGTCCCTAGTGTGTGCTTGTGTGTGTGCCCTGTGGTGGGCTGGTGCCCTGCTCGGGGTTTGTTTCCTGCCTTGCACCCTGTGTTGGCTGGGATTGGCTCCAGCAGACCCCCGTGACCCTGTAGTTAGGATATAGCGGGTTGGATAATGGATGGATTTGGATCCTCACAGGTGGCACAGTGGTAGCGCTGCTGCTTTGCAGTAAGGAGATTGTGGGTTCGCTTCCTGGGTCCTCCCTGTGTGGAGAAGAGCGCTATATAAATGTAAAGAATTATTATTATGGATGGACATACACACACACACACACACACACACACACACACATATATATATATATATATATATATATATATATATATATATATATATATATATATATATATATATATCTATACATATTAATAAAAGGCAAAGCCCTCACTGACTCACTGACTGACTGACTGACTGACTGATTGACTGACTGACTGACTGACTCACTCATCACTAATTCTCGAACTTCCCGTGTAGGTGGAAGGCTGAAATTTGGCAGGCTCATTCCTTACAGCTTACTTACAAAAGTTAGGCAGGTTTCATTTCGAAATTCTACGCGTAATGGTCATAACTGGAACATATTTTTTGTCCATACACTGTAATGGAGGAGGCGGAGTCACGTATCGCGTCATCACGCCTCCTACGTAATCACGTGAACTAAAAACAAGGAAGAGATTTACAGCACGAGTCAAACGCGGGAACGAAGGTAAATGACGTTAATTTTTGACTGTCTTTTAATACTGTGTAAGCATACATATTAACACATGTGCAATTAAACGTGTGCATTTACGGGGTGATTTCTCAGGCTTAAAAGCTCGCCTTTTATCAAACGCGGGAACAAAGGTAACTGACGTTGTTCACTGTCTTTTAATACTGTGTAACCATACATATTAACACATGTGCAATTAAACGTGTGCATTTACGGGGTGATTTCTCAGGCTTAAAAGCTCGCCTTTTACTGAAAAGGTAAATGCAAAACTATTTTCAATCAGTTTAATGAAACGCTCCCGTTAAGGATTGCAATAACATATTCGCGAGATAAAAGAACGAAGTAGGGGGAAATGACAGAGGAGCCGCAAACAGCGAAGAGCAAAAAATTAATTAAACAATTGAGAAGGGAGCGAGTGAAGCATACAAGCATGTTCATAAGGGAAACAAAGCACGGTGTAAAACGTAAGTTTAAATTAAATTTATAGAAACGCTCCCGCTGCGGATTGCAATAACATATTCGCGAGATAAAAGTTTAATGAGAAGACACGAGGTATAAACGAACCACACGCCGTGGCGCAACGTTAGGGGCAACAGTTTCAACCATTCTATGATCTGCTTCTCGCAACTGAAAGACGGCACATGGCGGATGTTAGCCGACTTGCTGACCGCAACATTAGGGGCTTCAACTCTGGCGCTGACGCCACATCTCAGTGCCAACACTTTGCAGACTCTACTTAAAAGACATGCCCTCCTCACTGGACAGTTAAAAAGACCAATCAAACTAACGATGACATCAAGTATTACCCAATCAAAAGTAGGAAAGGAGGCATCTTCATAAAATGCGTGTGGGATGATTTGCATGAGACGCTGCTTTAAAAAAAATGATAAAAAAAATACGGGATAAATCCCGTCCAGTATTGATTCAAAACGGGATGCGCAATTTCATTCTCAAATGCGGCACGATTCCGTATTTTAAAGGACGGGTGGCAACCCTACAGTGCCAGGTAACCACCCATACAATCAGATTGTGATTCAGACTAGGAATGCAATGAATGTAATTACCCCGATCTACATACAAGGCGAAAGTCTTGCAACATTCAAAGATGATGGTTTGGGATAAGTACACCATACAACATAAAAGAGCTTATGAAGCCTTGAACCGAAAAAAGCAAGATCTCAGAGATCGTAAAAAAAAAAATAGGAGGTAATGTCGTTTTACTCGCTGTAGATTTTAGTCAAACATTACCAGTTATTCCACGAGGGAGACCAGCAGATGAACTCAACGCGGGTTTAAAATCCATGCTTCTCCCACGCTCGGTTATATGTCGCGTGTTCTCGGGTAGGTGCACCAAAAAATGTATACATTTAAGCATGTAATGGGCAAACAAAAAATGAGGTATACCCGAAGGCACTGCAGTAGTACTTCATGTAACTTTACTTCTTAAATGTTAATGTTTTACTGTTTAATAATTTATACGCTTCTTATATGTTGTTCAAATTCTTTTATAAAAATACCACTGACAGCGCAATGCACGATAACATGGAGTGAATACACCATACGCATCTGCCCACGGCCGCCCTGGTGTGCGCAGATAGGAGTTCATTCTACAATAAAATAAAATAAAGATAAAAAGACTAAAACAATCATCACCCATAAAGCGGATAGTAGACGTGACGTACTATATGTGTACCACATTTCAAGTGTATAGGTGAAACGGTTTTGCGAGCTACAGGTGATTTAAAATCCTGGACAGACACACAAATTGCCACGGTAGCAATTTACAGAAGAAGATTTTACTGTTTAATAATTTATATTTATATGAAATGTGCTTCTTATATATTACTTCATATTCTCATATGATAATGATGTTAATGTTTATATTGATTTCTATGTTATTGAAACTGCATGTATGTGTGTATATGTATGTATATATATATATATATATATACACACTAGCAAAATACCCGCGCTTCGCAGCAGAGAAGTAGTGTGTTAAAGAGGTTATGAAAAAAAAAGAAACATTTTAAAAATAACGTAACATGATTGTCAATGTAACTGTGTTGTCATTGTTATAAGTGTTGCTGTCTTTTATATATATATATATATATATATATATATATATATATATATATATATATATATTATATATATAATATACACACACACATAAACATTTATATACATATACATATATATACATATCTACATATATATACACACATACATAAACACACACATAAGACTTATTGACTGAAACGGGCTTTCACGAAAAAAGTTAGGGCTTTGCTACAGGATACACCCTCCACAAGTTAAGGAAGTAAAAATAAAATATATATTTCTGTTTTATTTAAACCTTTTAAGTTCGTATGCATAGCCCCATTTGGCTGTTTAATTTTTTTTTTCTTTCTTCAGTAATATTTAATCTCCTTAAAGAAAAAGAACATATCCATTTTACTTTTTTTGTATCTCTGTAGTAATATTTTAGTGTAAAAGGATAACCAGTATTTAAACCTTTTATGTTACTTTATACATTTATTTTACACAATGTTGAAAAATTAATAAGAAAGCTACATATTTTGGCAGCTGCTGCTTTCTTTTTCAATGAAATGAAAAAAGCTCTCCAAGAGAAAACGTCAATGAAGAAGAAACAGTTTGCACTATCTAAAAAGGAGAAACCCTCATTTATAAAAGTTTGCTGCAGATGACTTAACTGAAAATAAATGAATAGTTCCTATGTGTATAATACATATTTATCTATTTGACTTATGCCTTTATTCCACCAACTTACAACATCTGAAGTACAATTTGTTACATTACTTTTGTTTTTTGCAGCACAGGCAGGTGAAGTGATTTCCTCAGGGTCACACAGTGGTGTCAGTACCAGGATTTGAACTGACAAGCTCCGGGTTTACTGAAATATTACTGAAGAAAGAAAAAAAACGAAAACGGGCAAATGGGGCTATGCATACAAATGTCCATCCGTCCATTATCCAACCTGCCATATCCTAAATACAGGAGCCAATAAGTAGATATGTATATATACAGTATATATATATATATATATGTGAATGTATGTATGTACATATCTATGTCTATATATTTATATATATATATATGTAGATATGTAAATTTGTATATGTATATATATGTTTATGTAGATGTGTATATACGTATGTATATGTAGATATGTAGATATGTATATATATATATGTATATGTATATATATGTTTATGTGTGTGTGTGTGCATATTATATATATAAAAGACAGCAACACTCATAACAATGACAACACAATTACATTGACAATCATGTTACGTTATTTTTAAAATGTTTCCTTTTCTTTTTCATAACCTCTTTAACACACTACTTCTCTGCTACGAAGCGCGGGTATTTTGCTATTTATCTCTTTATATAAAGGAGAGTTGGGATCCAAGAGACTGTGTTTGTGTGTTTGTGGAGGGATGGAGAGTTAAGGCGGGTGTTGGAGTCACGTGATCATCTCCCCTCCCATTCACCTCATTCAATTCACTTCATTTCGCTCCGAGCTGAGCTCCGCAGCTGGCGCGGTCTTGCTGTTCTTGATTTGCTTTTCACATGGCCAAGTATACGTTGCATGCTCAAGAGTAAGCTCAGCGCACAACTTGGTCATATTACAACCGGAGGGGCGAACTGACAACATGGTATACAAAGAGATCCTTAACAAATAATTATTGGTATAATTTCCCTCAGTTTATTATATAAAATTTTAAAGCAGTACTTCGCCGCTGCGAAGCGCGGGTATTTTGCTCTATATATATGTGTGTGAATGTATGTATGTATATATGTATGTCTATATTTATATCTATATCTATATATATATATGTGTAGATATGAAAATTTGTATATGTGTATGTATATATATATATATATATATATATATATATATATATATATATATATATATATATATATATATATGTATATGTATATATATATATATATATATATATAATGTATATATATGTATATATGTATATGTGGATGTGTATATGTATATATATGTATATGTAGATATGTGTATATGTAGATATGTATATATATGTATATATGTTTATGTATATATATGGTTACATAACCTCTTTAACACACTACTTCTCCGCTGCAAAGCGCGTGTATTTTGCTATATATATATATAAAAGACAGCAACACTTATAACAATGACAACACAATTACATTGACAATCATGTTACGTTATTTTTAAAATGTTTCCTTTTTTTTTCATAACCTCTTTAACACACTACTTCTCCGCTGCGAAGCGCGGGTATTTTGCTAGTATATATATATATATACTGCAGGGAGTGAACAGCCGCCCTAACCCGACACAGACAGGCAGGCAGGCCACTATTTGCCACACAGCGCTTCTCTCCGATTGTGACACTCATGTTTGATTCACCAAGTGGGACCCCCACCCCTTGCTCTTTACAGTTGTGCTTGATTCGGCAAACTTGGTGGGGGGGGGGGTCTCCTTCCCACGGCTCTGATGACTACGTTAGACTCACAAGAGGGGACCCCTCCATCCCTTGGGTGGGTCACAACACCAGAAAGGCTGAGAAACACCAACTCATGAAACACAAAATGGCGGCTGGTGATACCACTGCACTGACATTAGAGCCCAAATCAGCAAAGGAAAGGCCCGGCGCCACTTTCAGGGCCCTCAGCTGGCCACCTACTCCTGTGGGTTTCTTTTTTTTTTTTTAATTTGTGGATAGATTTGGTTGAGCTGGCGTGAAGGGAAATGTAACCTAAACTTGATGGAAGAACAAGGTATTTTTTCTTCGACAGATTGTGATGGAGTGGTTCACAAGTGGCCTATTCATCACAATCAGCTCTAGAAACTACCCTTTTGTCTGAATTAAATAGAGAGAAACTGCGGACTGAGAATTGCGGGGCATCACTTAGTGTCATGATAAATGCTTTAAAATGGATGATGGCAAGGATTTGTCACGCGGCCGATGTGCAGCAGTCCATTAGTGCGTCAACACTTGTGAGAGACACATAACTCATTAAGCCTTTGGAGGAGTGCGTTCTTATTGTGAACAGACGTCTGTGTGGTTTGCAGGTGGGACGCTCGGCCGGCAAACTATTGATACATGCAGTTCTGTTCATGATTCCATCATTTTTATCTGGGGTTTGTTGCCGCAGTAGCAGCATTCATGATAATAATAATAATAATAATAATAATAATAATAATAATAATAATAACTACAGTACTAACTGACTAACCTGTCAGTTTTATAGGTTAAGGAAAGAAAAATAAAATGGAATCTACCAACGAAAAACTGTCATAGAGTGTATGGCCAAAAGTTTGTAGACACCTGAATATCACACCAATACGAGTGTGCTGGATGTTCCCATCTCCCCACAGAGGGTCCTGAGTCTGCCCTTCAGATATCACACAGCTGGCTCTACCTTATACACCGTGTCCAGGGGCATCTTAACTAAATGCCCACACCACCTGGCTCCTCTAGGTCTCCTCCCAGGTCCTCTCTTTTATTATTGAGCTCCTCCAGAGAGTGAGTGATGTCAGTAACCCTACTCAAGACCCCTCACTTCATCTGAGCGCGAGAGTGCAGGTGAGAATGGGGACGTATACCAAGTAATCAGTCGTCAGCTTTGTCCACAGACCTACCACCTGTTTCACCACAACGGGCCGCCATCACGTCTGTAAAACTGAAGAAATGTGTTGGTCAATGGACAACTCTGTCCTCATGCCAAGGACCACCATAATGTCTATCCTCATGCCAAAGACCACCATAATGTCTGTGAAACTGAAGAAATGTGTTGGTCAATGGACAACTCTTTCCTTGTGCCAAGGATCACCATAATGTCTACCCTCACGCCAAGGACCACCATAATGTTTGTTAAACTGAAGAAATGTGTTAGTCAATGGACAACTTTGTCCTCACACCAAGGACCACCATAATGTCTGTAAAACTGAAGAAATGTGTTGGTCAATGGACAACTCTCTCCTCATGCCAAAGACCACCATAATGTCTATCCTCACACCAAGGACCACCATAATGTCTGTAAAACTGAAGAAATGTGTTGGTCAATGGACAACTCTGTCCTCAAGCCAAAGACCACCATAATGTCTATCCTCATGCCAAGGACCACCACAATGTCTGTAAAACTGAAGAAATTTGTTGGTCAATGGACAACTCTGTCCTCAAGCCAAAGACCACCATAATGTCTATCCTCATGCCAAGGACCACCATAATGTCTGTAAAACTGAAGAAATGTGTTGGTCAATGTACAACTCTTTCCTTGTACCAAGGACCACCATAATGTCTACCTTCACGCCAAGGACCACCATAATGTCTGTTAAACTGAAGAAATGTGTTGGTCAATGGACAACTCTGTCCTCACGCCAAAGACCACCATAATGTCTATCTTCACGCCAAGGGCCACCATAATGTCTGTTAAACTGAAGAAATGTGTTGGTCAATGGACAACTCTGCACATAGGAACTGAAAAACTTAAAGACCAGGAACATTTTCCGCTTACCTCTTAAGATTTTTCTGCTCATCCGTTTCCTTCGTAGTAAAGATTCCAATGGTGGAAATGTCTGGTGGGCAGATGGGAATCACAAACATCTTGTGTTGGTGACACATTCTGTGTGGATCTGCATCACTGGCTCCTGTTCTATTTACATTTGTTCAAGCATTGCCTGTGTGAACTAGCCCCCCCACCCCACCCGCGGTTTTCCTATCGTTCAGAAACCTAACGGTGTTTTTCTTCATTTCATTCCCCTGGTCGTGTGCATAGCAGGAGAAGTGGCAGTGTTCAGTGTTTTGCTTCTTCCGGCCTCCTGCTAAGCTTCTTACAGGCATAGAGCTTGACATTTCCAAAAGAAACAACTTCCCGTCGTGACTTCGCCGATTCCACAGGGGAAGTTTTCGAAACGGACTGATTTTCCAGAAGCATCATCATGCCTCCGAGAAATAATTGATGGGGGAAAATACCGTGAAATGTTGCTAATTGTTTTGGTGAAGGCCAGTCATTGATCATCGTTGGCAGCTGTTTGTAGACCCCTACCTGCAGCGAGCGGCCCGGTTCTTGTTTCTCGTACATAACGTACATTGGAAGTATGGATGTTGTGCTTCCATTTAGAGCCGTCACATATTTCACACACTCGTGAGAACAGCTTTTTGAATTCATTTCGTATCGCTGCACCATCACATGTTAGCCAGACGTTTCTTGGCTATGCCTTGCTGGGCGCTTCTCTTGCCCACAGCAGAGTTCTGTGGCTCAGGGTCAGAGGCGTTGGCCCATCTCCAGTCTTATCCTTGGCAATAAGCATTTCAGAATGTCACTGCTGGCATCCCATAATGCACCTCTGCAAGAATTGCTTTGTAACGTGTAAAGGGAGAACACTGAGAGTTATGTGAGGCGGTGATTATCAAACTCAAACCTGCCATATGCAATTCAGGGTCACAGGGGACCAAAGTCTGTCACAGGGGCATCTCACATCACTGGTTATATATAACGTAATATAAATGAGACATAATATATATGTTATATTAACACACATGTATTTGGGAATATGGAAAGGAAAACTGGAATACAAGAAGAAAAACGCACACAGACGTGTGGAGAATGTGCCCGCGTCAGGCAGACAGTAACTGGGCATGGGATTTGAACCCAAGTTGCTATATGTATCAGACAGTAGCACCACCCACTAAGCACCCTGAAAATACACCATGCCATTTTCTAAGCCCCCTTTAATCCTGAGCAGGGTCACGGGGAGCTGGAGCCTATCCCAGCAAGCATACAGTGCAAGGCAGGAACAAACTGTGAACAGGGTGCCAGTCTGCTGGGCACAGGATTTGAACTCAGGATACTTTATCTGTGAGACAGTAGTGCCAATGACTAAGCAGCCTAAAAATACAGTATAACATATCATTTTCTAAGCCCCCTTTAAACCTTAGCAGGGTCATAGGGAGCTGGAGCCTGTCCCAGCAAGCATCGGACGCAAGGCAGGAACAAACCCTGCCAGTCTGCTGGGCATGGGAGTTGATCCCAAGATGCCATATCTGTGAGACAGTAGTGCCAACGACTAAGTGGCCTAAAAATACAGTACATCATATCATTTTCTAAGTCCCCTTTAATCCCAAGCAGGGTTGTGGGGAACTGGAGCCTGTCCCAGCAAGCATGGGGTGCAAGGCAGGAACAAACCATGAACAAGGTGCCAGTCTGCTGAGCATGGGATTTGAACCCAAGATGCTTTATCTCTTGAGACAATAGTGCCAGCGATTAAGTGACCTAAAAATACAGTATATCATATCGTACTTAATCCCAAGCAGGGTTGTGGGAAACTGTAGTCTATCCCAGCAAGCACAGGGCACAAGGCAAGAACAAACCTTGAACAGGGTGCCAGTCTGCTGGGCACAGGATTTGAACACAAGATGTCATATCTGTGAGACAGTAGTGCCAACGACTAAGTGGCCTAAAAATACAGTACATCATATCATTTTCTAAGCCCCCTTTAATCCTTAGCAGGGTCATGGGAAGCTGGAGCCTGTCCCAGCAAGCATAGGACGCAAGGCAGGAACAAACCCTGCCAGTCTGCTGGGCATGGGATTTGAACCCAAGATGCCATATCTGTGAGACAGTAGTGCCAACGACTAAGTGGCCTAAAAATACAGTACATCATATCGTTTTCTAAGCCCCCATTAATCCTTAGCTGGGTCATGGGAAGCTAGAGCCTGTCCCAGCAAGCATAGGGTACAAGGCACGAACAAACCCTGCCAGTCTTCCGGGCATGGGATTTGAACCCAAGATGCCATATCTGTGAGACAGTAGTGCCAATGACTAAGCAGCCTAAAAATACAATATAACATATGATTTTCTAAGCCCCCTTTGATCCTTAGCTGGGTCATGGGGAGCTGGAGCCTGTCCCAGCAAGCATAGGACGCAAGGCAGGAACAAACCCTGCCAGTCTGCTGGGCATGGGATTTGAACCCAAGATGCCATATCTGTGAGATAGTAGTGCCAACGACTAAGTGGCCTAAAAATACAGTACATCATATCGTTTTCTAAGCCCCCTTTAATCCCAAGCAGGGTTGTGGGGAGCTGGAGCCTATCCCAGCAAGCATAGGGCACAAGGCAGGATCAAACCCTAGACTGGGTGCCACTCCGTCACTGGGCACACACACCACCCACATGCCAATTTGGCATCACCAAGCCACCTACCCTGCATGTCATTGGACTGTGGAAGTAAACAGGAGTATTTAGTGTTTCTGTTACCCATAATAACATTTTATTCTTGTTATTTTGGTTCATTTTTCCGGGGAGGTCAGTCCACGATAGACGGTTTCGACTAAATTCACCAAAAATGGAGGCAGGTAGTGTGGCGCAACGGTTAAGACCCTGAGGTTGTGGCTTCAAATCCCACCACTGACCCCGAGCCCAACTGAAGAATTGTAACCCATTGGATCTCAGGTGTTGGAAGTCGCTTTGGATAAAGGTGTTTGGGTATCTCAGTGAATTAACTGAGCGTTCCCAGCAGCTTCTCATGAAGAGTAAGTGAATCAACGGACCGAGGACAGACGGACGGACAGACATGACCGTAGGAGGAGGCGCACGCGTCGACGGATGGACTCGTTGCAGCACACCCTCTACTTCATGAGATGCCCGCGTCTTCCATTTTTATCCCCGTCCCGTGTGACTGACCTCGGTGCTCCTCTCCTCAAACAAAAATAAATAAATAAATAAAATTCCAACCTGGGATTGGCTCCAGCAGACCCCCTGTGACCCTGTGTTTGGATTCAGCGGGTTGGAAAATGGATGGATGGATGAATTCCAGCCTGACTTGGATTTGCTAAACTTTAATGAAGGAGGAAATGGAGGGTCTGCTCGTATCGGGCCTGTCTTTTATCCGCCGGTCTGATTGGATCTTAACCTTTCTGTTTAACCCCCTCAATTCATTGAGTTTGCAGATTAAATATTTTCTTTATTAATTCGAGGTTAATATCTAAATAATCCACCGGAAAGGACTGGGCTTGCTTTTCCTTGGCTTAAGAGGGCCTCCGAATAAAGCCCACCGCATTCCACAATGAAAGCTGTTAATTCTCATCCCGTGATCGCATTTGGTTACAATTAGCGTTAGCACAATGTTGCTGTTTTCGTCTTCTGTTCTTTCCTTTTGTTCCAGGAACAACAAAAAAGAACAAAGGAAACATTAATGGAATGGTTTATATTATCTGTGAGGCGCTGGTCAGCTTATTTTTAGAATGCTTAAAATACTTTATTTCAGTCCTGAGAAAAGATTCAATAATCAAAGTCCTTCTTTCAAGTTTGTCTTTTAAATTCAAATGGGTTGGGATCTGCCCCAGTAACACATGCCATGCATTTGGTGGAGTATTCAGGAAATTCTTATTCCTCACTGACGTACGAGAGCCATTCATCCAAAATGCTTGTCAAGTGCAGGCTCTGTGCTGAGGATGGCAAAGTGAGAACCAACCCAGGACGGGCATCACAGGGCACAGAGTAATCCACACGTTCAGGCTTGGGCAGAACAAGTAACATGGCTTGAACCCTGGGCACTGAATCTGTGAGGCAGCAGCACTAACCGCTGTGCCACCCTACTTTTAGGAAACGACTGCCAATTACTAACAATAGCGGGCATTACCTACCCTAAAATGTGGAGAGATCTGAGCTGATGATTTGGGTGTCCCTGCTGTTGGTGTCGCTTTGGGGTTTAAACACATGCAGTAAGGAATCTGACTTCTGCAGTCGCAGTCATTGCATTTCATTTTTATTATTTTTACAATGACATTGTGTTTTAAATACGGCGCAGCTATTTGGTGGGATTTATATCCTCAATTTCTTTGGGGATTTCTGGCGAACATCTCGCTTGTGACGTCATCGACAAAACCTGAAATAGTAGCTGAGATTGGACTAAACTGAGCATCCTGCTTACTTTAAACATCGATGGCTAGAATTTTGAAACAAAGCTTGGGCTTTTGACTTCGTTTACGATTTGGATTTGTTGTTTCTCTGTTTTTGAGTTTCAGTTTTGACCCTTGCTTTGCCCCTTTCACTCAATTCTTCCTCCTGTTGTTCACTCTTTGAATTATTTAGACTGACTGCCCTTTTTACAGTCAGTCTAGAAAGCTGGAGACTTCAACCAGGGGAGCTTTAGGAGGAACAAACTTCTATCAGCGAGCTCTATCTGTGGACACCACAAGCTGGACCTGCTCTGTCCAAATGATGACCTCTTTAAATGTAAGCCTGTGGCTCCACTGGGCAGATCTGACCTCACCGGAGTGCCACCTGCCAGCCTCTGGTCAGATGGCAGCAACTCTCCTCTCACCCAAGCCAGAAGTTCTTATGTGAGCTCGAGGGCTTGTGGTTTGTTACTTTTAGATTTACTTTGAGCTTCTGTACAGGTTTACTTTCACTTGGTGGACCAATAAAATATTTGGGGATAAATAAAAATTGGACTATATCATCTAGTGCCTTTCATATCTATCTATCTATCTATCTATCTATCTATCTATCTATCTATCTATCTATCTATCTATCTATCTATCTATCTATCTATCTATCTATCTATCTGCTTGTTATGTTCTGCTAGGGTTTATTCCCTGGCTTAATTATATTTCATTTTTATTGTTGTTTTTGAATTATTATTTTTCATGTTCTTTTATTTAACTTATGTTATTATTGCTTTGTGTACATTTTGTTTAATTTGTATGTTGTGGTGGATTTTGAGTCCCAAAGCATAAGTCCCAATATGCTCTAAAAGTACTTCCAGTAATGCCCACTAGAGGGGGATGTCACCATCAAGCCCTGGCTAGTAATAAGATTCATTCTTCACAAAAAGCATTCCAAACACAATGAAGCTCTGTGAAACACAAAGGTAAAACGTAATTGCCTGCAGCAAAGGCCATCCAGGTCAAACAAAGTCCCAATACAGCATTCCAGAAACATCAGACAAACACTAAGCATGAAAGTCAAAATTTCAAAAATATAGCAAAGGCATAAGCAGAGCAGAAACACAATTAAGTCACCAACCCTGAGCAAATTCACAATGAACTGCTAAGAGCTGTGGAAGACCCCCTGGATTTATAAGGCTGGATCATCCATAAAGTGCACATGTATAATAACAAAGACAATGTATATATGTAAACTTTCTTTCTTTCTTTCTTTCTTTCTTTCTTTCTTTCTTTCTTATAATTTCTACTCCCTTTAGTCATCCACTCTTTCTTTCTTTCTTTCTTTCTTTGTTTCTTTCTTTCTTTCTTTCAAACATAACCTCCATACAATAAACATATATTATTTATATTTATATTTGTATTATAAATAATGCCGTTTTTTGTAACTTTAATGATCCGACAGTGTATATATGTAGACATTCTTTCTTTCTTTCTTTATTCACCCCTTCTTTCTTTCTCTTATAATTTATAGTCCATTTACTCTTTCTTTCTTTCTTTCTTTCTTTCTTTCTTTCTTTCTTTCTTTCTTTCTTTCTTTCTTTCTTTCTACTCTCTTTACTCATCCCTTCTTTCTTTCTTTCTCTTATAATTTCTACTCCCTTTACTCATCCCCTCTTTCTTTCTTTCTTTCTTTCTTTCTTTCTTTCTTTCTTTCTTTCTTTTATAATTTCTACTCCCTTTACTCATCCCCTTTCTTTCTTTCTTTCTTTCTTTCTTTCTTTCTTTCTTTTTCTTATAATTTCTACTCCTTTTACTCATCCCCTCTTTCTTTTTCTTTCTTTACTCATCCCTTTCTTTCTTTACTCATCCCTTCTTTCTTTCTTTCTTTTTCTTATAATTTCGACTCCCTTTACTCATCCCCTCTTTCTTTCTTTCTTTCTTTCTTTCTTTCTTTTTTACTCATCCCTTCTTTCTTTCTTTCTTTCTTTCTTTACTCATCCCTTCTTTCTTTCTTTCTTTTTCTTATAATTTCTACTCCCTTTACTCATCCCCTCTTTCTTTCTTTCTTTCTTTCTTTCTTTCTTTCTTTCTTTCTTTCTTTCTTTACTCATCCCTTCTATCTTTCTTTCTTTTTCTTATAATTTCTACTCCCTTTACTCATCCCCTTTCTTTCTTTCTTTCTTTCTTTCTTTCTTTCTTTCTTTCTTTCTTTCTTTCTTTCTTTCTTTCTTTCTTTCTTTCTTTCTTTCTTTCTTTTTCTTATAATTTCTACTCCCTTTACTCACCTCCTTTCTTTCTTTCTTTCTTTCTTTCTTTCAAACATAACCTGCACACAATAAATATTTATTATCCCCTCGTCAATCCATAAATAATGCCATTTTTTTTAACTTTAATGATCTGATTTGTCGTTTGTAATAAGAGCGCCATGTGTTGTTTACTGCATTTGTAAATATTTGTCTAAATTGCGTGCTGATATTTTGTTCATTTCTCGTAGTTCATTGTTAGCAAAGCTTACCATAAAAGTCCAAGCTTCCCCCTTCTCTCTTATAAGCCAAAAGGATCAGTTTGTTGAGCCAACAGCACATCCTAACGTTTTTTCTTGTTTTGTCGCAGCTCTTCAGAGACGCCCGGAGTTGTTTACATGAAGTCGTTTGTTTTTTTTGCGCGACGCAGTGAATCAAATAGCTGACATTTTTTCCAAGTGAACGTCGTCCTTGCCGCTGGCTACTCGGCGCAGATTATAGTTAATGAAAGGTGATTTTGTTTTTCGGCCACCACTTTGGTTTGTAAATCCGTGTCATTGGTGGTTTCCAGAGGTTAGACGAGGCTGCTGTTTGTGTGTTTGTTAGGAAGCGGAGGGTCTCTAGTAGCCAAATGCAGTTTACATAAAGGGCTGTAACTTTGTGAGGGTCTGCAGAGTGAGATGTCCTGTCACCCCGTTCTTTGGGTGTTGTGTTGTGTGTGTGTGATATGACACTGTGAGGGACTGAGTGTCCTTACCTGGTATCTAATCTGCCTTGACAGGTGATAGATATTCTGTCTGGACCGTCCGTCCATCCCTCCATCCATCCATCTATCTATCTATCCTTCCATTTCTTATTCTTCCATTCATTCATTTTCCAGTGCTTATCCCAGACCAAGGGAGGCCCATAGTTTTCTTTCCCCCATCCACACTTGCCAGCTCAAACTGTGGGACCCGAGGGTGTTTTACCAGGCCATCTGGGTGACACTGTATAATCCTCCCTGGGGTCTTTTCAGCAAAATTGAATGCCCCTTTTGGACAAGACCATGCAAGATGGTGACACTTCATTTTAATCTAAATGCCGGCCAGGCAGGAAGAAGCAGGACCAGGGGGGACGGACACCAGAAGTGACATCATCAGTGGTTTGCCTGTCAATCATTCTGTCTGTCGATGGACTAAGAGAAGAGGCGTCAGTATGTGCTGCCACCTAGTGGATCGGCCTTAAATCACCACCACCACCCTGAGCCTTTAAGCTGTCCTCAAGGCGCACACTTGTGTGACAACCGCGGTTTATGAACCGTGTTAGAATATCGCATGAGGCCAAAGCCACACCAAGAGGGAATCTTGACACCATCGGGGGGCGTATTCAGGCCCCTTCACCTCCTGGGTGGTATATTTCATTTTAAATGGATACATCTGCCATGTTTGCCCATCAAACTGCACTCAGTTGCCATAATGACAGAGTGAAGACCCGTTTTCAGAAAGGTTTGCAAATGTATTAAAAAATCAAAAGCTACAATGTCCCCTTCACAAAAGACCCTTAATTCAGTGCTCTGTACAAAGTCCCCTTTGGCAGCAATTCTATCTTCTCTACAAATGTGGCACACCTGGATTAGGGCAGTGTAGGCCAGTCTGTCACTAAGTACTCCGAGGTACTCCAGTTGTGCTTTGCTCAGTATTTAGTAGAAGCGCCCTTTTGAGCTAATACAGCCATGAGTCTTCTTAAGAAAGATGCAACAAGTTTTTCACACCTGGATTTGGGGATCCTCTGCCATTCCTCCTTGCAGATCCTCTCCAGTTCTGTCAGGTTGGATGGTAAACTTTGGTGGACAGCCATTTTTAGGTCTCTCCAGAGATGCTCAATTGGGTTTAAGTCAGGGCTCTGGCTGGGCCATTCAAGAACAGTCACAGAGTTGTTGTGAAGCCACTCCTTCGTTATTTTAGCTGTGTGCTTAGGGTCATTGTCTTGTTGGAAGGTAAACCTTCGGCCCAGTCTGAGGTCCTTAGCACTCTGGAGAAGGTTTTTGTCCAGGATATCCCTGTACTTGGCTGCATTCACCTTTCCCTCGATTGCAACCAGTTGTCCTGTCCCTGCAGCTGAAAAACACCCTCACAGTATGATGCTGCCACCGCCATGCTTCACTGTGGGGACTGTATTGGACAAGTGATGAGCAGTGCCTGGTTGTCTCCACACATACCGCTTAGAATTAAGGCCAACTCCCGCATGGAGTTTGCTAAAAGACACCTAAAGGACTCTGAGATGGTGAGAAATAAGATTCTCTGGTCTGATGAGACCAAGATAGAACTTTTTGGCAGCATCATGCTGTGGGGGTGTTTTTCAGCTGCAGGGACAGGACGACTGGTTGCAATCGAGGGAAAGATGAATGCGGCCAAGTACAGGGATATCCTGGACAAAAACCTTCTCCAGAGTGCTAAGGACCTCAGACTGGGCCGAAGGTTTACCTTCCAACAAGACAATGACCCTAAGCACACAGCTAAAATAACGAATGAGTGGCTTCACAACAACTCTGTGACTGTTCTTGAATGGCCAAGCCAGAGCCCTGACTTAAACCCAATTGAGCATCTCTGGAGAGACCTAAAAATGGCTGTCCACCAACGTTTACCATCCAACCTGACAGAACTGGAGAGGATCTGCAAGGAGGAATGGCAGAGGATCCCCAAATCCAGGTGTGAAAAACTTGTTGCATCTTTCCCAAGAAGACTCATGGCTGTATTAGCTCAAAAGGGTGCTTCTACTAAATACTGAGCAAAGGGTCTGAATACTTAGGACCATGTGATATTTCAGTTTTTCTTTTTTAATAAATCTGCAACAATTTCAAAAATTCTTTTTTTTGTCTGTCAATATGGGGTGCTGTGTGTACATTAATGAGGGAAAAAATTAATTTAAATGATTTTAGCAAATGGCTGCAATATGACAAAGAGTGAAAAATTGAAGGGGGTCTGAATACTTTCCGTACCCACTGTAAATGGTTGACTTTGACATGCAATAGTCTCATCTCAAGATTTTCTTTTATAATAGAGAGAAAAGAAACATGAATGCAAATCAATAGAAATCCGACTGTGCACCCCAGCCAGGGGGAGAAATGATGCCTGAAACAGGACACCAGTTTAGCTCTCTGTGAAGGGTTGGCTCCTATTTAAGGCTCAGACCCCCGGCTCCCCTTTGTGACCCTGAAGTGGGTTAAGTGGAGCCGCTTTGCATCACAGGCCTGAGCGATTCCCGTTCGCTACCTTACCTCTTTTTCTTTAAGGGGACGTCGATCTGCTCGCTTGGCCCAAACCCACAAACCCGACAGCAATAATCCACTTAGGCTGCGGTGTTGTAATGTGGGGTTTCTTAATTAAACAAACGAACAGGAGATTAGAGTTTAATTACATGGCAAGAACTGAAGCACTGCAGATGAATTCCCATTATGAGCTCATATCCATTTTATTTGATTGTAGTGGCTTGGCCGAGGCGTTTCGAACGAGGAATGCCCCCCTCGTGATTTATTTATAGACGTGATGTGCCACGTTACACGCCCGCGTTGCCTTTTCGCCACTTTTTTTTTTTTTTTTTTTATAGGGCTTTACTAACATCGTAGTTTATTTTAAAACAGCGCAGGGGTCTTTGGAAAGCTTCGTTTCCTTTCACGTCTTTGCCTATTGTGGGCAACACCTTGTATGAACGTGGAGGGGGTGGGCGGCAGCAACCGAGAGAAGCGTTAAATGTGTTATATGACCTTATCTAACTTGTCAGTAAAAATGATGGGGTTTAAAGGGGTTAAGTGATAAACTCCATATGTGGAAGGTATCAAGCAAAGAAGAATCCAAAACTGCTGGCAACGTCCCATCACATCTGGTGAAAAAGTCACCCATCAAGAAAATGTGCCTGTTGTGATGTCAGGTCGTTTATCCCAAATTCCACATTCAGGATCGTTTTCCAGACGTTTTATGCAGTGCTGTAGGTGGACAGTTCTGGACCACCAAGATCTTAATCACCAAGATTGTGAATGTCCCCTTGGGATTAATAAAGTATCTATCTATCTATCTATCTATCTATCTATCTATCTATCTATCTATCTATCTATCTATCTATCTATCTATCTATCTATCTATCTATCTATCTATCTATCTATCTATCTATCTATCTATCTATCTATCTATCTATCTATCTATCTATCTATCTATCTATCGTGGAACATGACCCGGACATAGACAGGCAGACACGTTTAAATCACCCCACACACGTTTTTTTACAAGGTGCTCCATATTTACAATGAAGTGCTCACAGTTCCCAAGTCCCCAAAGTCCAGGCCACAACACAATGCCTCCTCTTCAGGCCGCCTCCTCGTCTCTCCTCCCAGACCTTGTCCTCTCTTCACTCCCGACTCAAGTCAATGTATGAAGGGAGACGGCCCGTTTTATATGCACCCGGATGTGCTCCAGGTGCTTCCCGGCAATGTTCCACTGGCACTCCCCAGTGTGGCGGGAGTGCCTCCTGATTCCCTGGAGGCACTCCGGGTGTTGCTGCTCCTCTTCCCCCCAGCACTTCCAGGTGAGGCGGAAGTGCTGAGGTCCAGGACTCCCAAGGCATCTGGGTGCCCCCTGGCGGTGACCATGGGCCCCTACAGGGATGAGCTTCCAAGCTCTGTACCCGTGGTCCCCATAGGCACCAGGGCAGTCACCACCATGTGCTCTGGGGAAGGCGTAAGCCCTCCTATCCATGTTATACAGTATTTTTCTTGTTAATCTCTATAAGTGTTTATCTTACCTACTACACCATCCATCTATTTATAATATAATATAGAGCTCTATCTATCTATCTATCTATCTATCTATCTATCTATCTATCTATCTATCTATCTATCTATCTATCTATCTATCTATCTATCTATCTATCTATCTATCTATCTATCTATCTATCTATCTATCTATCTATCTATCTATCTATCTATCTATCAAGGCAAACTGGTCCTAGGTGAGGGATGAGACAAAGAGCGGTTAAACAAACCTCCTATGAAGAAAAACAATTTTGGACGGTGTTTTCCCTCGCCCGGACGTGGGTCACCGGGGCCCCACTCTGGAGCCAGGCCTGGAGGTGGGGCTCGATGGCGAGCGCCTGGTGGCCGGGCCTGCACCCATGGGGCTCGGCCGGGCACAGCCCGAAGAGGCAACGTGAGTCCCCCTTCCCATGGGCTCACCACCTATGGGAGGGGCCAAGGAGGTCGGGTGCAGTGTGAGTTGGGTGGTGGCCGAAGGCGGGGACCTTGGCGGTCCGATCCTCGGCTACAGAAGCTGGCTCTTGGGACGTGGAATGTCACCTCTCTGAAGGGGAAGGAGCCTGAGCTAGTGCGTGAGGTCGAGAGGTTCCGGCTAGATATAGTCAGACTCACCTCGACGCACAGCTTGGACTCTGGAACCAATCTCCTTGAGAGGGGCTGGACTCTGTACCACTCTGGAGTTGCCCCCGGTGAGAGGCGCCGAGCAGGTGTGGGTATACTTATTGCCCCCCAACTTGGAGCCTGTACATTGAGGTTTACCCCGGTGGACAAGAGGGTAGCCTCCCTTCGCCTTCGGGTGGGGGGACGGGTCCTAACTGTTGTTTGTGCGTATGCACCGAACAGCAGTTCGGAGTACCCACCCTTTTTGGAGTCCCTGGAGGGGGTGCTAGAGGGCATACCTTCTGGGGACTCCCTCGTTCTGCTGAGAGACTTCAATGCTCACGTGGGCAATGACAGTGAGACCTGGAAGGGCGTGATTGGGAGGAATGGCCCCCCCGATCTGAACCCGAGTGGTGTTTTGTTATTGGACTTCTGTGCTCATCACGGATTGTCCATAACGAACACCATGTTCAAGCATAGGGGTGTTCATATGTGCACTTGGCACCAGGACACCCTAGGCCTCAGTTCGATGATCGACTTTGTGGTCGTGTCGTCGGACTTGCGGCCACATGTCTTGGACACTCGGGTGAAGAGAGGGGCGGAGCTGTCAACTGATCACCACCTGGTGGTGAGTTGGCTTCGATGGTGGGGGAAGATGCCGGTCAGGCGTGGTAGGCCCAAATGTGTTGTGAGGGTCTGCTGGGAACGTCTGGCAGAGCCCCCTGTCAGAAGTAGCTTCAACTCCCACCTCCGGCAGAACTTCGACCACGTCCCGAGGGAGGTGGGGGACATTGAGTCCGAATGGGCCATGTTCCGTGCCTCTATTGTTGAGGCAGCTGACCGGAGCTGTGGCCGTAAGGTGGTCGGTGCCTGTCGTGGCGGCAATCCCCGAACCCGTTGGTGGACACCGGCGGTGAAGGATGCCGTCAAGCTGAAGAAGGAGTCCTACAGGACCCTTTTGTCCTGTGGGACCCTGGAGGCAGCTGATAGGTACCGGCAGGCCAAGCGGAATGCGGCTTTGGTGGTTGCTGAGGCAAAAACTCGGGCGTGGGTGGAGTTTGGGGAGGCCATGGAGAACGACTTTCGGATGGCTTCGAGGAGATTCTGGTCCACCATCCGGCGTCTCAGGAAGGGGAAGCAGTGCAGTGTCAACACTGTATATGGTGGGGATGGTGCGCTGCTGACCTCGACTCAGGACGTTGTGGGTCGGTGGGGGGAGTACTTCGAAGACCTCCTCAATCCCATTAACATGCCTTCCAATGAGGAAGCAGAGCCTGGGGACTCAGAGGTGGGCTCCCCCATCTCTGGGACTGAGGTCACCGAGGTGGTCAAAAAACTCCTTGGTGGCAGGGCCCCGGGGGTGGATGAGATACGCCCGGAGTTCCTCAAGGCTCTGGATGTTGTAGGACTGTCTTGGCTGACACGCCTCTGCAACATCGCATGGACATCAGGGACAGTGCCTCTGGATTGGCAGACTGGGGTGGTGGTCCCCCTCTTTAAGAAGGGGGATCAGAGGGTGTGTTCCAACTACAGAGGGATCACACTCCTCAGCCTCCCTGGAAAAGTCTATTCAGGGGTCCTGGAGAGGAGGGTCCGTCGGATAGTCGAGCCTCGGATTCAGGAGGAACAGTGTGGTTTTCGTCCTGGTCGCGGAACAGTGGACCAGCTCTATACCCTTAGCAGGGTCCTGGAGGGTGCATGGGAGTTTGCCCAACCAGTCTACATGTGTTTTGTGGACTTGGAAAAGGCATTCGACCGTGTCCCTCGGGGAATCCTGTGGGGGGTACTCCGGGAGTATGGGGTACCGGCCCCCCTGATAAGAGCTGTTCGGTCCCTGTACGATCGGTGCCAGAGCTTGGTCCGCATTGCCGGCAGTAAGTCGAACCCGTTTCCAGTGAGAGTTGGACTCCGCCAGGGCTGCCCTTTGTCACCGATTCTGTTCATAACTTTTATGGACAGAATTTCTAGGCACAGCCAGGGCGTTGAGGGGGTCCGGTTTGGGTGGCTCAGGATTGGGTCACTGCTTTTTGCAGATGATGTTGTCCTGTTTGCTTCATCAGGCCGTGATCTTCAGCTCTCTCTGGATCGGTTTGCAGCCGAGTGTGAAGCGGCTGGGATGAGAATCAGCACCTCCAAATCCGAGACCATGGTCCTCAGCCGGAAAAGGGTGGAGTGCCCTCTCAGGGTTGGTAGCGAGATCCTGCCCCAAGTGGAGGAGTTCAAGTATCTCAGGGTCTTGTTCACGAGTGAGGGAAGAATGGAGCGTGAGATCGACAGGCGGATCGGTGCGGCATCCGCAGTAATGCGGGCGCTGCATCGGTCTGTCGTGGTGAAAAAGGAGCTGAGCCGCAAGGCGAAGCTCTCAATTTACCAGTCGATCTATGTTCCTACCCTCACCTATGGTCATGAGCTATGGGTAGTGACCGAAAGAACGAGATCGCGAATACAAGCGGCTGAAATGAGTTTCCTCCACAGGGTGTCTGGACTTTCCCTTAAAGATAGGGTGAGAAGCTCAGTCATCCGGGAGGGGCTCAGAGTAGAGCCGCTGCTCCTCCGCATCGAGAGGAGTCAGATGAGGTGGCTCGGGCATCTGATCAGGATGCCTCCTGGACGCCTCCCTGGTGAGGTGTTCCGGGCACGTCCAACCGGGAGGAGGCCCCGGGGAAGACCCAGGACACGCTGGAGGGACTATGTCTCTCGACTGGCCTGGGAACGCCTTGGGATTCTCCCGGAAGAGCTAGAAGAAGTGGCCGGGGAGAGGGAAGTCTGGGCATCTCTGCTCAAGCTGCTGCCCCCGCGACCCGACCTCGGATAAGCGGGAGACAATGGATGGATCTATCTATCTATCTATCTATCTATCTATCTATCTATCTATCTATCTATCTATCTATCTAAAATGGCTTCTACTACAATATGGTCCATTTTGGGCTCGCCCTGTGGTGTCTGAGTTCTGGATTCGCTTTAGCAGTTAGTCTGTGTCTAAATCTTTTAGAATATATCTGAAATGACAATATTTTAATAAAAAGTTAACATTACAACATGAACAAAAGAATGTCTAATCCCAGCAGTGTTCTGAACCTGCAGCTTTCTGTATTTTGACCATATCTTCTTATACTTGCCCAGAGTTAGGTTTTTATTATTGCCAACTGAATACATGGCAGTAGCTACAATTTTAATGACTTCAGACATATGAGGTAATTAATAAGATAATAAATTTAGTAGGCAGAAAGAAAAAAAAATGTTCAGAATTAATGAAATAGTGCTTAGCAAAGTTAATGAAATAGTGTTTACGTAAGGATAAGGTTTAAATCATGACAGCACTGCAAATTATAAAAATGTCATTTATGCATCAACTTCAAACAGCTAGAATTTAAGAAAAGAAACGGTCTGATGATAAAGTCTCTGCACCAGTGTGTATGTGAACAGTTTTGTAATTAAATGAATTAAATGAATTTAAAAGTCATTGCTTAAGGTCCAGTTTGAAATAAATTGAATTACGAGTGTTGGGCAACTGTTGTGATTACTTTAAGAAAAAGAAATAAGTTGACTTACTTCTTACTTATTATCTTTTGTGATAACTTTAATGAAAATCAGAGTGAGGGGTGGTGGGCTTTCAGTAAAAGGAACTGCCAGTTCGGGGTCTGCTGTCGCTTAGTTCTTTCAAACCAACCACAAATGCCTAAACATTAATGAAATCCTGCAGTGGTCACATGTAAACCCCGTCTCTGATCCTTTCTCTGTGTAAGGCCATCGTCACATGACTTGACTTGCACTCGAGGGGTACTGTATGTCTGATCTGCCGACTGCAGTTGCTGATCTTATGGTGGGCCGGGTCGCTTTTACTGACTAAAACTCTCTTTACGTGTTTCGCATTTACACACCGAGTGCTGACCTTTCAGCCTCAATCCAATTCCAACGACCAATAGAATGAGTCTGCTTGTCTCTTCCTGGGCCATTCACCAATGAGACGGCTCCTTCACATCCCCCTTCCCAGTTCTGCCCCTTTATAGTGTCAGGTGTAATGAACAAGCAAGAAAGGAAATTAGGACGCCATAACTACTGGCCCAGATGATGCTTTCCTTAGCAGTGCAACTCTGGGGGTAGAAAACAGTTTCCTGAATCTAACATCACACATAAAGAAGTGCAAAATATTTATTAATGTAAATTCTGGATATTATTCGTTTTATACCCCACTACTGGGACAAAGCCATTGCTAAAGCTTTGAGTGTCCCCGGGAGCACAGTGGCCTTGTAAATTCTGAAACAGAAGACGTTTGGAATAAGCCGGACCCTTGCTAGTGCTGGCTGTCCGGTAACACTGAGTAGTGCTGGACATACACGGTGTGATTTTCGGCACAACTTTGTGCTCGATTTGGGGTCACTGACTGATTTTCTAAGTCAGGCCACATTTTAGCTTCATCGGCCGTTGTTTGACGTGCAGCATGAGAAACAGCTCAGGATCCCAGTTGGCAACCCAAGGGGCAGACACGCAGTCCAGTCCCACCCTCCGGAAATGACCCTCTATCTGGCACAGCCAAGTGTTATGTCCTGGTCCTCAACAATGAGGGTCCTGTAAGCCGGATCACCCTCGGGGAATCGTGCCACACAACATTGGTGGCAAAGTCAAGATCAGTGAATCTTTCTTCACCTACAGATACCCCACAGCCACTGGACCCCACGACCCCACCCTGTCCATGCAAGCCTTGAACAGACCACTGACAAAACCCCAGAATCAACTGGGAAAAACGCAGAGGGTCCGGCCGCCCCTCTGCACAGCACTTACAGTGCCAGTAACATCCAGCAACTTCAGGGGGATCCCACAAAGTCCAAGGACGTCCCACAGGGCAGCCCGATCAACTGAGTCGAACCATTTACGAAATTCGACAAAAGCTATAAAGAACTCTACCGATATTTGCGTTTTGACCCTTGTAACTCTAAATGTCAGGTAGTCGCAGTCAGGAGTTTGTTTTGTAAAGTAATACACAGCAAAAAGTGTAAAATAATAATGAGTATCGTTTTGTTTTTGTCTTTAATCAGGACGCATTCTGGACCTAAAGACTGGGACGGTCAAAAAGGAAGGGCAACAGTCGTCAATGCGAATGTGCATGGGATCCCGGCGCTCCTTCATTTGTAGAATGAGGTAAAGATGTCTCCTGTTCGTTGAAATGTAACAAAAGTTCCACGTACATGGAAAGTGGCAGGAGGGGTCGCGACCTGTCCGGCCTTGGGACCCTGTTTGATGTCTTTTTGTTTAGTGAGGACCCTTATGTTAGCAATCATTTCACTGTAAACTATCCAATATTTTTCCCCTGAATGGCACACATTGACAGATAACCGTACATACAAATTCGACATTTATATACAGTGTCTGTAATAGCTGAAATACGCATGGAACTCATCCAAGAATAACTTAACGCGGGGTGCTTAGTACTGAATCCAGTTTAGCGTTTTTTAATTTAACAGGTAACCTGAGCTTTACACAGATTTGTCGAAATCGTTGGTAAGTGAGGAAAGAGCCGAGAGGAATACGTTTTAGTGTACCGGCGGCTGACTCGTCTAGAATTTCAGCGCACACATCCATTCCACGAGGCAGTTGTGTGTGCTTTCTCAAATCTGGCAGTTCAACGTGTAATGAGACGACACCCCGAGTGCCTGTCGGCTTGGCTCATTCTACAAACACGCTGGAACGTCTTTTGCGAAACTTCAAAATTTCATTTCTTTTCATGTAAAAATGTCAAATGATTTACTGTACTTGTGTATGTGGGAAGTCAAGTATGATACAGTTTAGATCAGGGGGCGACAGTTTCATTTTCTTAATGAGTGACCTGTTTTTGCTGCTAATTAACTTTTTTTGTACTAATTTTACTTGACTTGCTCTTGAAGACTCAGACCCCTTAAGTGTTTCTTTTTCCTTAATTAGCAGCCAAACAATAATGAGATACAAAATGAGACCGAAAGTGTCGATCATACAATATCTGAAAATAAAGAAAGATGAAGGCCTCGGGAATGATGATCTGCTCAGAGTCACTCATTAAGAAAAGGGTTAGAATGAAAACCTGCAGCCACTGTGGCCCACCAGGACCGGAGTTGGGGACCCCTGGTTTATAGGATGACGTATTTGCAGATTACATGCCATAATATACTTATACTTGAATTTATACACTATATGGCGAAAAGTCATGGAGGGCCCCAGTGGCTGCATTTTAACCCTTTCTGAATTAGTGACCAGTTTTCGCTGCTAGTTAAGTCCTTTACCATTCCTTTTTTTTGACTTGTTTGTTAAGATTTGCTGCCCTGAATTTCTTCATCGTTCCTCCGAATTGCTTCATTTCTTTCCTTAAATGGCACCCAAACAGAAAATCAAATGTGAAATGAGTGAGTCAACAGAAGACCAACTAAGTCAGGGCCTCAAACTCCAACCAGTTGCTTAATTAGGTGCCGATTCTTGTGTTCAACTAAACCCGTTCTTTAATTCCATGGCTTGTTGCTGCTCTCCTTGTGCTATGGCAGGCATTTCTGAAATTGTTGATTTCCTCTTTTCTAAAAGCTCTGGTCAAATGTTTTGGGGATCTGAGCAGATCATCATTCCCGAGGCCTTCATCTTTCTTTATTTTTAGATACTGTATGATGGGCACAGTTTGTATCTCATTATTGGTTGGCTGCTCATTAAGGAAAAAGACACAATTAAGGGGTCTGAGTCTTCAAGAACAAGTCAAGAACAGTGAATTTATACACTATATGGCGAAAAGTCCATGGCCACCTACCCATCACACCGATATGAGCTTCATGGACATCTCATTGTAGAACCATGGAGTTGGTCCACCATTGCCACTCTAATGGCCACAAAATCCTGTGGCTTGACTGTCTACGGCTTTGCTTTTTCATATTCTGTGTGGAGTTGTAGACCTGCGTTCAAGTCTGAGGGGCAATGCGTGATGAGAGAGCTGTCTAAATGAAAAGAACCTGATTTTGTGACTTGAGCATGAGAAAGGCTCTATAGAAAAGTTCAAACGTGCGCGTCAGTAGGCTTTGCGCTCCAGGAACCAAGTTACTTAAATTATTCTATTACCTTTCAGCGATTATTTACAGCTCTGAAGCTGATCTTTATAATCATAAAATAAGTCATTGCGATAGCAACTGATGAGAAGAATTCATGATGAATTGCAGAATTACGATATTTGAGGGTTCCTCTCGAGCGCCTCGTTCTCGGGCACGATTTGTCACAAAAACTAATCGGCACATCCTCCTCTCATAACATTTGAAGTGTGATGTTTATTCCATCCAGCCGTTTTAGCTGTTGACCGTCCTCAAGAAATTGTGACACACAGACAGACACACACACCCTTCATTGACATACCAGGGGACCCTAAAACGCCGAGATCCGTCGAAAACCACAGATCGATATTTAAAGCTTCCATAGACAGGGCCGTCTTAATGCATGGGCACGCTGGCCAGTTGCCCAGGGGCCCCACAAGAGCATAGGGGCCCCATGCCAATATATGTACGTTGTGACCTGCCGTCGATAAATAAATACGACACTCTACTAAACTATCGATATTTGTTATCGTATTACAAGTGGATGTCGCCACTCGCCTCTGATTTAGTATCACGGTCACCTGCATGGGTACGGATCTCACGTACCGCATCACATCAGAGCGTACACGTTAACGTCACGTCAACTCAATTCTCTGCAAAGAAATTTCGCAAATGTTTGCGTCGAACACTTGATTAATAATAAATAATTCATAGCCATTTCATACTGTGTCTGTATGGTTTACCAATTGCGTATCATTTATATGTTGAAATTGTTGTGTTTTTCAAGGCTCACGTTATATCGTTCAAACGTTTGCGTTGACTAATCTTTGCTGTCCATCATGTTTTTTAATGTTTAAACACTGATTTTGTTGGAGGTACCAATACAATAAATAGATGTTTCATTTTATTGACCATTTACATTTTTATTCCTGTGAGTGGTTGTGTACGTAGGGGCCCCAGTGCACTGCTTTGCCCGGAGGCCTATAATGCTGTTAAGATGGCCCTGTAGGTTATGAAATGGGGGCAGATGTTCGAAAGCAGTAAAATGTATTATTATTATTATTATTATTATGAGGTGTCCTATATATTTTTAGGCTGGCGGTGTTGTGTACTGGTTCATTCTTTGAACCTCAAACCCTGGATTTGTGGAGTTTAAATCCCACTGCTGACACCATACACCTAAGAAGCAAGTCACTTCACCTGCCCTGTGCGCTAATTGGAAATAAACAAACAAACAAAAGAATCGCATGTCAAATGCCACCTGGAATAAAGATGTCATCCAAAATATGTAAATGGTAACACACCACGTCACATGGCACGTGTCACCTGTGGAGAGACTAACTCGGAAACTCGGTTTTTATGCAATCTCATTAGTGACAGGCGCGTGAAATCTTGGACATGCACAGAAAAGAACACAGACCATGTCGCCTCACAATGCCTATTGCTTTTGAGCAAAATTGCTCCGGTAGACTCTGCTCCAAAATGATAATAATTTTGCATGTTATTTGCATATAATTTACAGCAGAAATCACAGTTCTTTTTTTTTTTTTGGTAGGCATGTACTGGACATATCAGAATTGAATTTTAAAGTCTTGTACATTTGCCACTAGAGGGCAGTGCCCACCTGTTTCAATTCCAAGCCTCTTTATTCATCTAAAGGGCAACCCCGTGATTTGGGTGAAGTGACCCTTGACAGTTACATTCTGTAGAGATGCGTTTGCTGCTGATTCAGGCTGTTTGTTCTTCTCATGATTGTGTGCGTATGGTGCCTTAATAGTGATGCAGTTTTCTGCCCGCCGGCATCGGAGCGGTGTTTACCAGACGCGGCATTGGCGTGCTCTGCGATTCAAACCACAGCTTTACCCACTGGAATGCACCTCATTGTTCTGCTAATAGCTCGAGCTAACTCAACAAAGGTGCCCACCTGCAGTCGAACAAGTCGGGAGCTTCAAAGCCAGGAAAGACAACAGACGCTGCTTGGGCGTTTGCTGGAATTTGCACTTAAACCAGAGATGTAAGATGAAGTGAGAAATGAAGAAGCAGGTTCGGTGCCAGTTCTTCATCACAAGGCAGGAAGTTGCAGCAGAAGTACCCCTTGAAGAGAAAACCAAAAATGAAGGTGTTACAGTCCACCCAGGGTTCCTCCCCGGCTATGTTTTAATAGTGATAATAATAATAATAATAATAATAGTAATATCATTAATAATAATAATAATGATTACTATTATTATTACTATTATTATTATTATTATTAATATGAATAATAATATTTTCTCACTATTCAAAGTGCTTAGACAGAGGGGGGGGCCACATCAGCCAGCACTAATGTGCAGCATCCACCTGAATGATGTGATGGTAGCCATTTTGCGGCAGTGCGCTCACCACACATTAGATATTAGGTGGTCAGGGGGTGAGAGTAATGATTGAGTTACGAGGGTCACAGAATCCGACACGTAGATCACTCTGCCCATTTCTGCCGCCACCACGAAGAGAAAGCCGTCAGCCTCCTCCAAGATCAAATGCTTGAGCTCCTGAAAGTATTAAAGAAAAAAGACAACAAGAGGGATGAGCCTGTGTGTCCTCCGACCGCAGCTCCCTGTCCTCTCTCTGTTGCATCCGCTCCACTTCAGTACACGTCTCTGGGTGTCAGTGTGGTGTACCTCTATACGAGGGGGTACCCAAACATAATTGTTTTAATAATTTTTGCTTACTGAAACTTTACTCTCCTCCAAAGTACTCTCCATGTGAATGACTGCACTTGTCCCAACGGTTTTCTCACTGATGGAAATGTTTTTGGAATATCTATCTATCTATCTATCTATCTATCTATCTATCTATCTATCTATCTATCTATCTATCTATCTATCTATCTATCTATCTATCTATCTATCTATCTATCGAGTATTATCTACCTATTATATAGTGCCTTTACTGTATATCTATCTATTTATTATATAGTGACTTTCATTATCTATCTATCTATCTATCTATCTATCTATCTATCTATCTATCTATCTATCTATCTATCTATCTATCTATCTATCTATCTATCTATCTATCTATCTATCTATCTATCTATCCTATGTAATGCCTTTCTTGTTAATCTAAATGATTAATCTTGCCTACTACACTATCTATCTATCTATCTATCTATCTATCTATCTATCTATCTATCTATCTATCTATCTATCTATCTATCTATCTATCTATCTATTATATAGTGCCTTTACTGTATATCTATCTATTTATTATATAGTGACTTTCATTATCTATCTATCTATCTATCTATCTATCTATCTATCTATCTATCTATCTATCTATCTATCTATCTATCTATCTATCTATCTATCTATCTATCTATCTATCTATCCTATGTAATGCCTTTCTTGTTAATCTAAATGATTAATCTTGCCTACTACACTATCTATCTATCTATCTATCTATCTATCTATCTATCTATCTATCTATCTATCTATCTATCTATCTATCTATCTATCTATCTATCTAATTTCGTAATTCTAAAAGTTATATTGTAATTCTAAAATTTATATTTTTTATTTTTTAGTATATTGAGGAATTGTTCTGTTCTGTGTACTGCATTGTATTGTATTGACCCCCTTCTTTTGACACCCACTGCACGCCCAACCTACCTTCCATTTTTTCCCTACAAGGTTTTTTTGGCAATTTTTCCTTGTCTTCTTAGAGCGTCAAGGCTGGGGTGCTGTCAAGAGGCAGAGCTTGTTAAAGCCCATTGCGGCACTTCCTGTGTGATTTTGGGCTATACAAAAATAAACTGTATTCTATCTATCTATCTATCTATCTATCTATCTATCTATCTATCTATCTATCTATCTATCTATCTATCTATCTATCTATCTATCTATCTATCTATCTATCTATCTATCTATCTATCTATCTAATGCCTGTCTTGTTAATCTATCAACATTTTAATCTTGCCTACTACACTGTCTATCTATCTATCTATCTATCTATCTATCTATCTATCTATCTATCTATCTATCTATCTATCTATCTATCTATCTATCTATCTATCTATCTATCTATCTATCTATCTATCTATCATATTACTGTCAATTTATCTTTTTCCTACTATTAAAGTTTTACTCTGTTGACGTAGCTCTCTTTCTCATGGGTGGGAGTTGATTTGGCTTGAACTTAGTTCTGTAAAATTTGACTTGCTCGTATGGAATGTTCTTTGCTTTTAATAAATTCAATAAAATGTTAAACACCACCAGGGTACGAATACACCAAATGCTCAAGTGTGTCTTTGTATCATTTTTTTCAGGTGTGGCACTGCCCCCATGGACCACATCTCCTTGAATCGGCTCTCCAGCATGAGGAAGAGATACCGGTACTGAGATGTTCTTCTTTTCTGTTTTTTTGGCTTGCTTATGGGAATTTGTGTTTTTTTCTTTTCTTTTTTTTGGAAATGTGAACAGTATAACCCTGCAGATGAGCTAAGAAGAAATGAATTCCAATTGTAAGCAAAAATGGATTAAAACCAGACCCTCCAGCTGGAAGGGAGGGCCGGCCGGCCGGCTTGCTAGCCCTGCTCTGACCTGCTGTAGTGAGGGTCTGGTGTGTGTGCGACAGTTCAGTGCTCGCCATAGCAGCCTCCTCTAACGCTGCACACGTGAAGCTTCTTTTAGCTCTAGTTACTCTCTTTTTTTCATTTGTTATATCATTAAATGTTTTTTTTTCTCTTCTTTAATTCTTTTTAGAAATGGCTTAGGACCTTCAAAGGAAGGAGAAGCCCAATATTCTGTTGTCCACTGCACGGGATACATCAAAGCCTGGCCACCTGCAGGTACTGGAACTAAATCATCAGGGTCCTACAGTTAAACGCTTTCTCTGGTTTTGACTTTGCCATCCTATTGTTGTCTGCTTTGAATTCACCGATTGCCCTCATCTCTTTGTCTGATTGAGAGTATTTTGATTTGTTCCATTTACTTTCTTTGCTCCTGTGGCTGAGTTTTACTGTTATCAAAGCATCTTCACATTATACAGTATATATTAATATAGATATTTAGATCGACTGATTGATGTGAAAGGCACTATATTAGATGGAGCTACTCTATTAGATAGTGTGGACACCAGGGTGCGCTCCAGCTCCCCAAGCACCCAACACAAGCAGGCACGGACTCAAGTGTAAAAGGCTAAAGAGTCTTTACTCGTGGGAAACTCTTCTTCAACAAGCATTTCCCATCACAGCCACAAGTATATGTAATAAGCACAGCACAATGCAACAACTCTTTGTCTTTTTTCTCTCTATCACCACCTCCTCCACTTCTCCTCGAATGTGTTATCTGCCCTACTTCTGACTCTGCCTCATCCGTGTGATTCAGGCAACTCCTTTTATCTCCCATCATTTAGACATGGTCCAGATGCACTTCTTGGTGAGACAGAAACCCCATGAAGTAGGGCTCTCTAATTCCTACAGCACCTCCTGGTGGCATCTACAGATCTCAACAGGGCTGAGACGAAGAACTCCATTTCTCTTACTGCCTTGTGGGAATTCAAGGCACTGCTACCACCCAGGGGGGCTGCCATTTTCCACTCTGGGGGAGATAATGGAGTGTGTGCCCTGAGCACATTTTCTCCCCCCGGTCCTCCCATCCTGAGGGAGTCCTGGCTGGGTAAAGATGCAGCCGGCCCTCACAATAGATTGATGTGAAAGGCACTATATTAGATAGATAGATAGATAGATAGATAGATAGATAGATAGATAGATAGATAGATAGATAGATAGAAAGATAGATAGATAGATAGATAGATAGATAGATAGATAGATAGATAGATAGATAGATAGATACAGTGAGATCCTGCCTCAAGTGGAGGAGTTCAAGTATCTCGGGGTCTTGTTCACAAGTGAGGGAAGAATGGAGTGTGAGATCGACAGGCGGATCGGTGCGGCGTCCGCAGTAATGTGGGCTCTGCATTGGCCTGTCATGGTGAACAAGGAGCTGAGCCATAAGGCAAAGCTCTCAATTTACCAGTCGATCTACACTCCTATCCTCACCTATGGTCATGAGCTATGGGTAGTGACCGAAAGAACGAGATCGCGAATACAAGCAGCTTTAATGAGTTTCCTCCACAGGGTGTCTGGGCTTTCCCTTAAAGATAGGGTGAGAAACTCAGTCATCCAGGAGGGGCTCAGAGTAGAGCTACTGCTGCTCCGCATCGAGAGGACTCAGATGAGGTGGCTCGGGCATCTGATCAGGATGCCTCCTGGATGCCTCCCTGGTGAGGTGTTCTGGGCACGTCCAACCAGGAGGAGGCCCCGGAGAAGACCCAGGACACCCTGGAGGGACTATATCTCCTGGCTGGCCTGGGAACGCCTCGGGATTCTCCCGGAAGAGCTAGAAGAAGTGGCCAGGGAGAGGGAAGTCTGGGCATCTCTGCTCAAGCTGCTGCCCCCGCGACCCGACCTCAGATAAGCGGAAGAGGATGGATGGATGGATGGATGGATGGATGGATAGATAGATAGATAGATAGATAGATAGATAGATAGATAGATAGATAGATAGATAGATAGATAGATAGATAGATTATGAAAGGCACTATATAATAGATAGATAGATAGATAGATAGATAGATAGATAGATAGATAGATAGATAGATAGATAGATAGATAGATTATGAAAGGCAGTATATAATAGATAGATAGATAGATAGATAGATAGATAGATAGATAGATAGATAGATAGATAGATAGATAGATAGATAGATAGATAGATAGATAGATAGATAGATGTACAGTAAAGGCACTATATAATAGATAGACAGATAGATAGATTCTTACTCTGCAGGTGGAGGTGAAGGGGTCTCCTAATTGTGTATGTGTGATGATAGACAGACTAGAAAGGCGCTATATAATTGATAGTGAAGGGCACTATATTGTTTGGTGGTTTCCAGTCCTAGTCCTGGCAGACCCCTCTGACGTTTTCTTCCCGTCAGTTTCCCAATCTTTTTTCCTCTGACTGATCTCATTGTTTTTATTAGCTGGTCATTTTTGTGTTGTTTTTTTTTTTTTTTTTTATTCTACATTTAGAAAATAGCCGTCGTATGAGACTTGCCTTCGTAATAAATTTAGAAATGTTTGTGGTCTTTATGTTGTTTCATGTTATTTAGTTGTCCTTTGTGGTTTTCCTAATAATTTAAGTCATTTCGATGGAATTTGTTGCCTTTGTTGTATCCTAATAATGATAATTAGGAACAAGTGAAGCAGGCACCAGGATAAGTGACCCTTCATTTATTTCCTAATGTGAACGCGTTGGCTGCTCGCTAAGGGCTGAAGGCTGTGGACTTTTACAGCTGACTTTTTTTTCCTTTGTCACTTTGTCACTTCATTTTTAAGCTCCTTGTTTATGCACCTCGGAGTTTTCTTTCATTTCTTATGGCTTGTAAATTTTGGGATGCACTTGTCCTGCATTCTACATTAAAACTCTTTTAAACCTTCCCCACATCTCCTCTGTTGTCTCCACACTTCGAGGAGTATCCCAGTTTATCTGACTGAGGTCTTGGTGCATATTTTTTGTTTTAGAATTTGCACTCTGCCAGAACAGTGCCAGGTCTATGAGGTTGTGGTCTGCAGATCCTAATGGTTCAACCACCTTCAGGTCCTTCATGATGGGTTGTCCATCATGGAGTGGTTGGGTGCACATCATGGCAGGGCCCTTTTCCATTTAAACTTCATCATCTGTTGTGTTTCCCCCTTTGGGTGGTGGTGGGTGCTAAAGCCTATCTCAGCAATCCCACCAGAATGGGACACAAGGCAACCTGATAAGAAGGATGAGTGCAACGCAATTTGAGGATGAGAAGTTAGAAGAGAAGATGCCATGTGGAGCACCTCATGCTGCAGCAGGGAGAAGAGACACGCCGCATAATTCTGCAATTTTGCATCCTGACCTTTTCATTATGTGAGTAACGTAGTCAAAGAAAAATTAATTGGAAAAATCACCCACCACACGAAGAAGTAGATGACAAATATTTTCTCCCTGTGCTGTTTACAGAAGACAAAGGAATCCGATGTTTTGTTTTGTTTTTTCAGAAATGTCCTCGCCAGCCTGCTTAATAGGCCCTTGTGGATTTGTGTGCTATGCAGACGGCCCGATGCCACTGATAATAGCAAATCAGATGCGATAATTTAAAGGATCATTTTGTCTTTGTTTGGTTCCCTTAAATGCGTAAACAAAGCGAGTGCTGTCTCTGCCTCAGCCCGGGGAGTGCGCCGCGCGGCGGGGTTGTCCATCATGGAGCGGCGGGGGTGCACCGCCCGGCAGAGACCTTTTTGACATTTCACTTCATCGTTCTTTGTCTTCCCGCTGCGCATTTAAAGAGAGAGTATTGTGGAAAGTGGTGCTTGTGCCACCATTTGCACTCATTCTGTACCCGCTTTAACAATTGAATGCTGGCACCATCTGCCTGCTTTTCTCTGCCTCATTTCTCCACAACTCCCCTACTGCTGGAGGTGTCTGGAAGACCACGGAAAGCTGACCTCGAACCCCAGTAGATTACCCCCCCACCGTACTATCAGCACCCGTCCAGGTCAGCGCCATCCTTGGACTTGGAGATCACAGTCTGTGGACTTGCTGTTTCCTGTTGAACAAAGAGGTGGGCTGATGACTCTCATTAACATGCTGAGCACACTTAGGTACAAACTTACAAAAAAATCAAAATCACTTTGTTCTTATCAGTGCTGCGTGCGCCTTGTTTACATCTTCAGCCACAGTGTGCTAATGGGCACAACTTCTCTTTAAGATGGAACTGTAATGTAAAAAAAAGAATAGCAGAGGAGCATGGTGACACACCATGTATCTGTGTGACTGTGTGGGTGTGTGTGTGTGTGGGTGTGACTGTGTGAGTGACTGTGTGTGTGTGACTGTGTGTATGTGCAGAACCTTCTATGGAACACTGTCATGTCATCCACATGCTCATCTGAGCTTCTTTAGGGGACAGAGGGGTACAGAAGCATAGGGAGGGGAGAGCATAGCGGACTGGGACCAGCAACACCCACAGCCTTTGTGGTAGTAAATTAGGGGAGGACGATGTCATCCCACCATGACTGTCTTGGATGGTCACCTCCTCTCAGCCTGCTTTAGACACGTGAATACAATAAAACTGGTGTGGCTGAGAGACAGCAGCTCAGAAGATGAAGAGGCTGACTTGTGAGATTAAATCACAGAAGGTATTGAAAGATATAAAAGACACTATTGTAGGTACCAGAGAGATGGATAGTGAAAGGCACTATATGAGAGATCAACAGATAGACAGTGGAACACACTATATTGTAGATAGATAGATAGATAGATAGATAGATAGATAGATAGATAGATAGATAGATAGATAGATAGATAGATAGATAGATAGATAGATAGATAGATAGATAGATAGATAGATGGTGTAGTAGGCAAGATTCATCATTTAGATTAACAAGAAAGGCATTACATAGGATAGATAGATAGATAGATAGATAGATAGATAGATAGATAGATAGATAGATAGATAGATAGATAGATAGATAGATAGATAGATAGATAGATAGATAGATAGATAGATAGATGGTGTAGTAGGCAAGATTCATCATTTAGATTAACAAGAAAGGCATTACATAGGATAGATAGATAGATAGATAGATAGATAGATAGATAGATAGATAGATAGATAGATAGATAGATAGATAGATAGATAGATAGATAGATAGATAGATAGATAGATAGATAGATAGATAGATACTGTAGGTGGTGTAGTAGGCAAGATAGATTGATAAAGATCGATAAATTAGGGAAGGATGGTGCCATCCTTCCATTCACACTTCCTTTGTTCGCCTCTTTTCATTTCCTATTTTTTTGCGTAATATTTCTTTTATTGTTTATGCCATCTGTTGGAATTAATAAACTGCAATGCACTTTATTAGTTGTTAAGAAAGGTGCCCTCTAGTGAGCGAGTGTGTCTCGTGGTCCACTCTTTTGAGTTAAATGTTGCTCTGCTTGTAGATTTAAGCTCTGACCAGCAGTCCGCGATTTGCCCGTTATTTATGTGTATCTGTCCATCTTGCAGAGTTCCTTTTGTATAACTCTGACCTTTCTCTTCTTTCTTATCTTTCTATCTTTCTGTCTCTCATAATGTGCCTTTTAGATCTGCTGTCTGATTTTTCTTTATAACTAAAATGCCTGTCTCATCACTGTATCTAAATGTTTAATCCTGCCTACTATACCATCTATCACTTGCTCTAACTAGCTCCAGAAATGGTTCCTTTTAATCCTGCCATTCACAGAGAGATTCAGAGCTCTCAGTTGCCAGACTGGACATTTGTGTCTGAGTGATTTCACATTTGCTGACGTGCTCTGTACAACCCCCCCCCCCCCCCCCGCCCCCCCCCCCAGCTCTGGCCTCCATTCACTGCACTTATCACGTCTGATTTTGCCCCCATGAACAGTTGCGCATGTCTCCACCAGACAGATGCTGTCCATTCGTTTCTGCTGACCTTTTTTCATTTTCGCCCAGATTCTCGCCACTCTAAGGGGTCAGTGTGGTGAAGGGGCATGCCGCGTCTCCCCGTTTACATCAAGTACCATTCTGATGATTTATCAATCAGTCCTCCCTACCTTTTTTTTTTTTTGCTCCATGAAACAAATCTGGAAGGGTTTTGTTTCAGTTTGTCTTCATATATATTTGTCTCCAGAATGTTGGAATAGCATAAATAAATAATGAATTCCACTGAGATGGAGCAATAGGGATTTTTCTTTTGAATGTTTATTGTTACAAAAATTTTTTTTAACTAAACTCACAAACACACATTTCTTATGATTGCAGTATGAATCGGACCACCTCAGGCAAACTGTCTCACACTTACATGTCTCTGTGTTTTTGTCAATGTGAAACATTTATTTTTCCAAGCATATCGGTGTGGGCGTGTCTGTGTATCTGTGTGTCCATCTGGTTGCTAATGTTAGGTTGAAAGTTTTAAAAATAGGCAAAGCATGTAAAAGAAAGGTCAAAAAATTAATAATAATAATACAAATACCCAATAAGTGTCTAAAAAAGAAGAAAAATGGTCCTTTATCATGGCTTCCTGGCCGGGTGAGGAACCATCTGCCCTGGCTGGGTTGTCAGCCAACCTGTGTCTTCTATAACAATATGTACAGACAAACACAAAATGCCCAAACACACTTTATTGTTTTCTTCTTACATGACACCACACAATGCCCTTTCTTTCCTTTACTCTTCCAATACTTCAGCTGCCTCTACTCCTTTCCTCTCAAGCGCCATCTTCTCCCTCCCGACTCCGGCTCGTAGCATGAAGTGAGGTGGCCCCTTTTATAATGCCCCGGATGTGCTCCAGGTGCTCCGTGACAATCTTCCGGCGGCACTTCCTGGTGTGGCAGAAGTGCCGCATGAGCACCTGGAAGCACTTTGGGTGTATCTGGAACCTCCTCTGGCAGCACTTCTGATTGTGGCGGAAGTGCTGCATTCTAAGGTTCCCTGATCCTCCAGGCGCCACCTGGCGGTGGCCACGGGCCCCAACAGGGTTGAGCTTCTATGCTCTGGTCCCGTGATCCCCATACAGACCAGGGTGGCTGCCCTCTCATGGCCCAGGGGAGTTATTGTCCCTCTCCCGGTCCTTCCAGGCGTCCTGGCTGAGCAGGATACCCAGTCGTCTGCCACAGTGTGTATATATATATATATGATCTGCTTCTCAAACTGAGCAGGTGTGGCTGATGTCTGCTGACCGGCTGACCAGCCATAAGTGTTACCTGGTAGGTAACCATCCAAATATTAAATTGTGAACAGACCTCTATGCATATGTATATATGTGTGTGTGTGTATATGTATATACTGTATGCATATACTTTATATGTATGTAAATGAGTATATATGTATTAATATGTATATATATATATGAATATGTATGTATGTATGTATGTATGTGTGTATACTGTATATAATATATATGTCTGTGTGTATACTGTATATAATATATTTATATGTGTGTGTGTATATATTCTATATATGTGTGTATATGTGCATATATGTATGTGTGTGCGTGTGCGTATGTATTTATATATATATATGTGTGTGTATGTGAGTGTGTGTGTGTGCATGTATGTGTAAATGTATATACTGTATACATATATATGTATGTGAGTATATATGCATTAATATGTATATATATATATGTATATGTATGTATGTATGTGTGTATACTGTATATAATATATGTATGTGTGTATACTGTATATAATATATGTGTGTGTGTGTATACTCTATATATGCATTGTATATGTGCATATATGTATGTATGTATGTGTGTGTGTATGTATATATATATATATATATATATATATATATGTGTGTGTGTGTGTGTGTGTATGTGAGTGTGTGTGTGTGCATGTATGTGTATATGTATATACTGTATACATATATATGTATGTATGTGAGTATATATGTATTAATATGTATATATATATGTATAAGTATGTATGTATGTGTGTGTATACTGTATATAATATATGTATGTGTGTGTGTATACTGTATATAATATATATATGTGTGTATATACTGATAGATAGATATGTCATATCATAGATATGATACATATGTATATGTATGTATTTATGTGTGTGTATACTGTATATAATATATATATGTGTGTGTATGTATACTCTATATATGTATGTATATGTGTATATATGTATGTGTGTGCGTGTGTGTGTATACTAAATATATATGTATGTATGTGTGTATGTGTGTGTGTGTGTGTGTGTATGTATTTATATATGTATATATATACTAGACATTATGCCCATTACAATAACGGACGCTAGAACAGTAGTCCATAAACATTAGTAGGAACAGTCTATATTAAATGGCAAGAGACCTTTTACCTCATTACATTTTTACTGTAAAATGCCTGTAATTTTCTCTGACAGTAAAACTGGCTTTGCTCTCCGTAATATGCGTTTAATTTTCTGTCACAACAGTGGGCAATCAGCAGATTCTCCCCAGCAACTGATGTAATGTGTGCGAAAATAAATCTACTTTTACTTTACACTTTACCGGGCCAAACTTCTTAATCGCAAATCTGACATCCTCAGAGTGAACACTTGCACAACAATGGGGAAGCTGGTCTCCGCGTCCCAGTACCCGATTGGATTTTTCGTGTTTTCTGTTTTAGGTCTTTCCTCATTTACCGGAATCTGATTGGATCTGCCGCGTGATATTTTATAGGTCCCGCCCTCTCTGTCTTGTGTGATGTGTCAGGCGGCCTCTGAAGCATCGCATTGTGCCCCGCGCACCAGAAGACACACACACACGGACACTGGACGCACACAGGGGTTTTATTAAAGAGGATATATATGTGTGTGTGTGTGTTGATTGAGGGAATGCACAGTCATCAATACGAAATGTTGGGGCACCAACCGTGTTTCCCCATTTAGTATACACAATGTGCTCAAAAAGAAACAAGCACTAGATGACACGATAAAGTACAAGCAAGTAAAGAGCAGCAAAACAACACAAACTCAGGGTGGGTGGTTTAATGCTCTCTCAAGGGTCCAGTATTTGGATGGGAGTTTTCTTCAGTAGTCGGCTCCCTCCAGAAGGAGACACTCCATGCCAGGAGTGTCTCGGTTTTATGGCGGAGCGACCAGAAACTGTGGGCGGATTCTAAGGGTCTGTGGGAGAAAAAGGAGATGATATCATCAACAAGATGATACCTTGAATGAGGCTGGAAGGCAAGCCTCAGATGCACATACGTGTCAATTTATATACCAGACTCTTAGGTTTTATTATTATTATTATTATTATTATTAATAATTTTAAAAAATTCAAGAGATACTAGAATATTATGAGAACAGGCCCAACAAGCTCAACAATCCTGTTCACCTAAATTCTCCAAATTAACATTGAGTTGAAGTGCAGCTGTCTGCCACACTACCTGGTCACTTATTCCATGCGTCTCTGGTTCCCGGTATGAAGACGTGTTTTTCTAACGTTTGGGTGAAATGTGCTGTTCTCAAATTTCCAGCTGTGTCCTTATTGAAGAAGTGGTTTTACAACAACAGGTGGAATCCTGTGGGCCAACTCCCTTCATCATTCTGAGCACTTCGATCATGCCAGCTTTGATATTGACCTCCTTAGATGTTTGTTTCGCTTGCATGTTCTCCCCATGTCCATATTTCAACAAAGAGGGGCCATTCAGCTCAGTCTAGCCCCTTTCCCTTCTAGTCGCCCAGCTTACTTAAGAATATTAAATTGGCCTCGTCAGGTATCCATTGTTCTCTTTAACCCTTCACGGAGGTGACATGCTGACACAGTGAGCAGCGTTCTTGTTCTCGTAGACCTCTGTGTTTGAACCCCACACCCTGACATTGTCCATTTTGAGTTGACACCCCCCCACCCTTCCCATCATATCTGTGTGGCTTTTCCACCAGGAGCTCCGATTTACATTCCCACATCCTGGTAACTGAAAATGAATTCTACTGCCCAACAAATTCCATCTGCGATTTCAAATACACAAGTGACAAGAAAACAGGCATGCGTGGCATCAGCTTTTGTGCTGCTAATCCAAAGACACGTACATAACTTGAGGTGTCTAAAGTGGCGGTGTTTGGAGCTCAATGCCTGGTAACGTGAATAAACACAAAAGCGACCAACAGGGCAGGCAAGTGCAGACAGATCAGCTGACTCAAAGTCTTCGTTTGCATGGCACGCCTGATTCAGCAAAAGCGAGCCTGTTGTGTCAGTTCAGAGGTGCAGCGCAGCCAAAGCTTTAAGACCCTTCTGTTTAATTAAGGGAAAATATTTGCAATAAGGCACAGCATAACCTAATGTTCTCAGAGGTGTGTAGTCCACTTCGGGATGTGCTGGAAAAACTGGGCACAGGACATGAAACAACAGTGGAGGTGGGGTGCCAGTCCAACGCACAGCCCACTCATTCACACATATCTATTCTCCTATTGGTCCAAGGTCCAATTGCGATGCCTGCATGCTCATTGTGTGCCCTTTTGAAGGTGGACAGGGGTTAGCATGGGCACCCCCCACACGAAGATACACCCGTAAGCATCTGTCATTAAAATGACTTGCACTTGGTGCACAGTAGCCCTTCTGTTGGTCGCTACCAGACAGGGCAGCCTTCGTTGACCTCTCGCATTGTTCGGTCTTGGTAGCCTAACACCCTGTTGGTGTTTTTGGACCACTGGACCACCATCAGTAGGTACTCACAATGGCGGACCATGAGCCCCTTATACACTTTGCTGCTTCATAAATGCTCTGACTCAGTCATCTGACCGGAACAATCCATTATTTAAGGAGTGGATATAAGGGTGGTCCACTCCTACAAGTACTTGGGGGTCCATATTAATGACAGGTTGGACAGGTCTCGAAACACAGGGGGAATATAGAAGAAAGGGCAGAGCAGACTCTTCTTCCTTAGGAGTCTGCGCTCCTTTAATGTCAGCAGTGACATCTTTCACATCAACTCTATGATGGCCAGTGGGGTGTGCAGAGCTGGTAACATCACTTCAAGAGAGGACCCCCGAATCAGCAAGGTACTTAAAAGGGCAGGCTCAGTTTCAGGACACACTCTGGACCCCTGGAGGTAGAAGTGGAGAGAATGAAAACAAAACGGAGTGCCATTATGAAAAACGCTGCACGTCCTCTCACTGACACAACAACACTGAAACACAACTGGGGGGTCGTCCCTTATACCAACAGCAATACACCTGTAGAGCACCTCACTGGGACTGGGACATCATAAACATCTATCTATCTATCTATCTATCTATCTATCTATCTATCTATCTATCTATCTATCTATCTATCTATCTATCTATCTATCTATCTATCTATCTATCTATCTATCTATCTATCTATCTTGCCTACTACACCACCTACAGTGCCATCTATCTATCTATCTATCTATCTATCTATCTATCTATCTATCTATCTATCTATCTATCTATCTATCTATCTATCTATCTATCTATCTATCTATCTATCTATCTTGCCTACTACACCACCTACAGTGCCATCTATCTATCTATCTATCTATCTATCTATCTATCTATCTATCTATCTATCTATCTATCTATCTATCTATCTATCTATCTATCTATCTATCTATCTATCTATCTATCTATCTATCTATCCTATGTAATGCCTTTCTTGTTAAACTATGAACATTTTTAATCTTGCCTACTACACTATCTATCTATCTATCTATCTATCTATCTATCTATCTATCTATCTATCTATCTATCTATCTATCTATCTATCTATCTATCTATCTATCTATCTATCTATCTGTCTTGCCTACTATACCACCTACAGTATCTATCTATCTATCTATCTATCTATCTATCTATCTATCTATCTATCTATCTATCTATCTATCTATCTATCTATCTATCTATCTATCTATCTATCTATCTATCTTGCCTACTACACCACCTACAGTGCCATCTATCTATCTATCTATCTATCTATCTATCTATCTATCTATCTATCTATCTATCTATCTATCTATCTATCTATCTATCTATCTATCTATCTATCTATCTATCTATCTATCTATCTATCTATCTATCTATCTATCTATCTATCTATCTATCTATCTATCTATCTATCTATCTATATATCTTTCTATCTATCTTTTTATCTATCTATCTATCTATCTATCTATCTATCTATCTATCTATCTATCTATCTATCTATCTATCTATCTGTCTTGCCTACTATAACATCTACAGTGTCTATCTGTCTATCTATCTATCTATCTATCTATCTATCTATCTATCTATCTATCTATCTATCTATCTATCTATCTATCTATCTATCTATCTATCTATCTGTCTATCTGTCTGTCTTGCCTACTACACCACATACAGTATCTATCTATCTATCTATCTATCTATCTATCTATCTATCTATCTATCTATCTATCTATCTATCTATCTATCTATCTATCTAAGTCTTTCAGGTCTTCACACCTGCCCAGCATGTCGACTATGAGTACCTAATGTCGGTTTACCATGCCACCATGCCACCCGCAGTGTGATCCTTCCTACCCTTTGATGCAGACACACCACAGCCTTCGTTACATAATAATGTGCTCATTTGAAGTTTCCAAACTGAGGAGCTGGAAGCTGATGCTCTGCCTGGTCTTTGCACTCTTTTAATTGCTCTCTGAACTGCATCACATGGCCTCCATGTCTCCCCATTAGGCATCTTAATAAGGAATTGCTAGCTTTTCAAAGAGTTTTTTTTTTCCACCGCATTGCCTGTCAGGGTATGAACTCGGAGTAGCGCAGCTGTTGTGTACGGCAGAGCCATTAAGCGAACGCATTCAGCCTGACAAAGCCATCAGCTCGAAAGTAATTTCCATTCTTTCCTTTTATATAAACTCAGTCGGAAATTCTCTCGAACTTCATCGGAACAGAACTAATTAACTTTAGCAACTCCGAGAGGTCTCATGTTCAAGCTTACTGTACATCCGGACCTACGGGGGCTTCTGTGCCTCCAGGGCATTCAACGCTTTTTTTTTTTTTTTTTTAACTTTGTGATGTTTAATGATGGTGGATATTCAAATGAAAAATATGTAGAAAACTGTGGGCAGCTTAGGTTGATAATTCCATTTTGGGCTGGCGGGCTGTCTGCCTGGAGTTTAATAACTGAATGTGTGTGTGTGTGTGTGATGGGTGAACTCTACAGAAGGCTGATATTCAGTTTACTGTCCAGAAGTCTTCAGACGTTTTGATTGGTAGGTGGGTGTTATTAATGTGTAATTAAGGCGGGTCTATGACTGTTTGACTAAGGTGCTGTGGGTATGCCCTCTGCTGGTCACCTGTTGTCAAAGCTTGCAGGTGGCCCTACTTAATGTATTGATATTAGCTCTTATGCGCATGTTTTTGTGTATTTGGGGATTTCCAAAATTTTCCAACACGGAACTGATAGAAAAAATTCACAGGAACACACGTCTGCAGTCTGGAGAAGTTTCATCTGAAGTGGTCTCCTCAAAGGAGTTTAACCAAAAAGCCATTCCTCTGAGATGGAAATAAAGCCAAATGACTCACATTGAAATGAGTGATAGTTTTCTTTCTTATTACTGTAATTTTTAGGATGTTTATTGATTAATAGTGAGAGTAGGGAGCAGGTCAAGGAGGCCCTGGAGAGGTGGTGATATGCTCTAGAGAGGAGAGGAATGAAGATCAGTAGGACCACCAAGACAGAATACATGTGTGTAAATGAGAGGGAGGTCAGTGGAATGGTGAGGATGCAAGGAGTAGAGTTGGCGAAGGTGGATGAGTTGAAATACTTGGGATCAACAGTACAGAGTAATGGGGATTGTGGAAGAGAAGTGAAGAAGAGAGTGCAGGCAGGGTGGAGTGGGTGGAGAAGAGTGTCAGGAGTGATGTGTGACAGACGGGTATCAGCAAGAGTGAAAGGGAAGGTCTACAGGACGGTAGTGAGACCAGCTACTGTATGTTATATGGGCTGGAGATGGTGGCACAGGAGACAGAGCTGGAGGTGGCAGAGTTAAAGATAATAAGAATTGTGCTGGGCATGGCGAGGATGGACAGGATTAGAAATGAGGACATTAGAGGGTCAGCTCAAGGGGGACTTGTGGGAGACAAAGTCAGAGAGGTGAGATTGTGTTGGTTTGGACATGTGCAGAGGAGAGACGCTGGGTATATTGGGAGAAGGATGTTAAGGATAGAGCTGCCAGGCAAGAGGAGGAGAGGAAGGCCTAAGAGAAGGTTTATGGATGTGGTGAGAGAGGACATGCAGGTGATGGGTGTGACAGAGCAAGATGGAGAGGACAGAAAGATATGGAAGAAGATGATCTGCTGTGGCAACCCCTAATAGGATCAGCCGAAAGGAGAAGAAGTTATAGCTTTAATTTTGAAGGAATTGCTGCAGTAAAGGATTTTTTCACAAGTGCTTATGACATTTATGAAGTATTGTGTGTGTACATACAGTGTATACAGTGGATATATCTATATGTATACTGTATGTATATCTATATGTATGTGTATAATACATTGTGACACATGCAAGCCAAGGGATCATCATTCTGGCTCTGCAAAGGTAAACTCCTTCAGGACAAGATGGGGCGCTGTCACTGACTGTATTTTCACTTTTATCTGCAATTCCAAAAAATCCAACCCACAGTAGTCAGAGCAGGTGCTGCCCCTCTCGGTTGGATGCCACAATACCAGACAAGCCCTGGAAGGTGGTGTCTCATTCTGCCCAGAGCTCCAGTGTGTTCTTTACTCCAGATCGGAGAAGCGTTTGTATTTGGGCTGCTATAGACTGATATTTACATTGCATCCTCATGCACCCATTTGATTTTCAAGCTCAAAATTAAACAGAGTCGCCCAGTGGGTGCCCCTGTTCTACTTTGTGGTAATCTATCTATCTATCTATCTATCTATCTATCTATCTATCTATCTATCTATCTATCTATCTATCTATCTATCTATCTATCTATCTATCTATCTATCTATCTATCTATCTGTCTATCTATCTATCTATCTATCTATCTATCTATCTATCTATCTATCTATCTATCTATAAGTATATATATACATAAGTATATATGGCTTGGGTGGACAGGAGAAGACAGTTTGCTTAGGGCATTGTCTCCCCCAAGACTCTAGATGGCAGCCTCCCTGGCTTATGGCAACTCTGCAGATTCCCATAGAGCACATTGTGAAAGGTAGTTCATTGGCTAAGTCCTGTTGGGTTTTGTGGGTGCCACGAGTCGCCACAGTAGGAATTGTCAAGCCCTACTTTGCCAAGATCCAGTCTCACCTGGCAGTACTCCTGAGACACAGATTCCGGACCCCGGAAGTGCTCCCGAGATTTACATAAAAGGAGCTGCCAGAGTCAGGAGGAGGAGGACAAAGCTTGCTGGAGAAGCAGTGGAGAGATGACAGTGTGGCTAAGATTTGAAGTATACAGTGTAGATTGTGGTGTGGGAAACGCTTCATTGTTGAGGAGTTTCACACAATAAAACCCTTTGTTTCTTGCAAAACTTGTGTCTGAGCCTTTGTGTTGGGAGTTTGGGGAGCTGCAGCGCCCCCTTGGGGACCACAGTATATATATATATTTATATTTATTTTTTTCTATTATTGACTATTCTTCCACTGTCATGTCAAAGCATGAGTCCCAGAACAGGAACACTTTCTTTCTTTCTTTCTTTCTTTCTTTCTTTCTTTCTTTCTTTCTTTCTTTCTTTCTTTCTTTCTTTCTTTCTTTCTTTCTTTCTTTCTTTCTTTCTTTCTTTCTTTCTTTCTTTCTTTCTTAATCCCTGTGTAGTTTTGTTGCCTCCTGACCCACCTTCATGTTACTCCTCTGACTCAGTCAGTTATTCCTTTGTGCTTTTATTCTCATTGAATTGGCATGATTACCACCTGCTCAGGTGGGGATTGTATTGGAGACACCCTTGTTTTTGTTGGGTGAAGAGCCAGTGGGCATTTTCCTTGGTTTACGTGCAGGTGGGTGTGATTGACTCCCCACCACCCATTCACTGAGTTCTTCTGCGTCTCTTAGTCTTTAAAAGTCTACCTGCCAGTCAGCGTTTTGATGTTCTTTTTCTTTTTTAGCCCCCTATGCCTCTCCGTCACTCCCTCTAAATTTGTGTTTATCCCAGCAGTCGGCGAAGTGCCATGACTGAACGAGCTCTGGTGGGCGGATTGCCCTTTTCTCGCTCTTAATGGTATTTTTCTATTGTGCTTGGAACAGGACCAAAGAGGACTTTTATTACATTGTAAACTTTCATCACATTAACCTTGTGCAGGTTTTGGCTTTCTGCTGACTTTTTTTGGAGCTCGAGTGTAGCAGCAGGCATGTTCTAAAATAGGTTAAGCCCTCGGTGGGCGACGGTATTGTCCTCTCTTACTTTAAAACTAAAGGCGTAGGTTCTATTATATATTTTTTTATTTGTGTGCAGGTTGCATCATGACCCAGTCGGGCCCTGGCTCCGCAAATGGGTGATGATCACGTAACGTGGAGTCTTTTGAAAGAAACGAGGAAAAGCCTTCTTTTGTCATAAGGGATAAAGTGACTTGCACCAACTGACAATTCATAAAGAAACATTCAGCCGCCGTCCCGCTCATGTTACGTGGTGTCTCTGACGCCTTCATCTCAGACATTCTGATTGTACTCTGCTGAGATGGGCCTGGTTGTCTTCTAGTGCTGCTCATTATTGACCGGTGTGCCCATCAGATATGGAAACACAGCAATTAGTAATGATGGGCCGGGGTATGGTGGGTGTTTGTATCTCAGCACAGTATCACCATGTGGCCCGGTTTGGAAGTCCTTTCTGGTGTCCACGTGGACTCCCACCGGGAACTCTGCTTGATTGATAACTGTAAATTTCCCAAGATTCCTAGTGATAAGGGAAAAATGTCCCACAGGATTATTGTGAGCTTAAGGGTTACTGACAGCCAGAAAGAAATGAGGAAGAAGTCAAAAACCAGAATACCGTGCAACCGAAACAAAAAGGGGAAACCAAGAGTTGTAAATCAGAAAGCAAAGGGAGAGCCCAGAAACCAAAAGAAAAGAATTTTGAACAGAATTCTCTACTTACTAAAGAGTACAGAGGTCTGATTTACCCACATAGGGACACCACACATATTTACCCCGGATGTAATTGATTAGACCCCCAGGTTGACAGGCGGTCATGAAAGATTTCCACCAAAACTGAAAAGCTTAAAGCACTGAGGCGCCACTGTAACCCAGAGTTAAAGATGGATCTAATGATGCGCCAGTCGCGGTTTCTTGCATTCACAGTTGCATAAATCGTAAACTCTGAAAAGCTTAACATAGAACAAAAATTAAATTAACTGTTTCCGTAATAAAGACTTGGATGTGTCTGGTATGTATTGTCATCAGAGCAATGGGAATGAAGCTTGTCACTTTGGTCTCATCTTCATCCAAGATTGTGGATAAACTCAATGTCACACACTTGCGCAAAACGGTTACCTTCCGGTCTCATCAGAGGTCAGCACTACCGTGCTGGGATACAAGGGAGCACTGGCGTTGGAGATATTGTCTTGTTTTCCACCCACAGCTCCGAGAACACAGCCAAAGAGGGCACCTGACTCCTCCACATCCGGTCTGAGGACCATAACACCGAGACACTCCCTGAAGGTGGCATCTCATTTGGGGAGACAGATCTCCAACCTAAATTATAACCGCCTACAGAGCTACCTTAATTTTTGTTTTGGAGGCCCTACAGCCTAATAACGGTTTTAGTCTTGTTTATTTTTGCCTTACCAACACCTTTATTGTAAGGGGAGGCCTGGATGGCCACCTAACATTTATTTTGGACTTGTGTGTCCCCTCGCTCGACCACACCACTTATTCTTTAACAGCATTTTTTAGTTTTATTGTTAACAAATGTCTGCCACGTCCTCCTGACTTTGATTTCTGGTTCTTGTTTAACAGTTTAAACACTCATATTATTGTCTCTCGCTTACAATCCCTATGTCTTTTCTCCTGATCCTTATCTTCTTCATTTGCTACTTTTTTTCTACTGTTAGCACAACAACTTGGTGTCTGATACAAATGCTAATTTTTCCAACCTTCTCTTTGCTTTTTGAGGAACCTCAACCGTACGCCATTAACTGAAAACCTCCCGTATATTTCAACCCTGCATTTGGAAACATTAGACCGGTGCCATCCTAAATGGCCTGCTCTTTGTAACAAATACAAGTGGCATTGATTTATTGCTCCTCTCAGTGCTCTTCTTGGCTTCTAATGATTGGTTGCAGCCCAGAATGTCATTTTTAGGGCTGCCGACCGTGTCGTGTTTGTCAATTCCTGCGTTCTTCCATTGTCTGGATTTTGCATTGAGAAAACAGCTTTGTATGCTTCACTTTTGAATGCCTTGTAACATTTGCTCATCTTGTGCTGTCATCATGTGGGATCAGAAAGAAAGAAAGAAAGAAAGAAAGAAAGAAAGAAAGAAAGAAAGAAAAAAAGAAAAAAAGAAAGAAAGAAAGAAAGAAAGAAAGAAAGAAAGAAAGAAAGAAAGAAAGAAAGAAAGAAAGAAAGAAAGAAAGAAAGAATTATAGATATGCACCACAAATGTGACCTACCGCTCTGGCTGGCTACTTTGAGCAGCTGTTTAAAGCTGATCCTCCAACTAGGACATTGGACATCTCAGGGTCGACGGTTCCTCCAATTAGCTGTGACCCCCCCCCCCCCCCCCCAGTCTAACTGAGACTGCACAGGTGGTGAAGTAGGTGAGGGTAGGGAAGACTGCAGAGATCTGTGAATATCCAGGATGAACTTTCTGGGCTGGTGGTAAGGCTGTCCTCCTGGCATTGCAAGCAATCATTGAACATTAGAACACTCTGGACGAGAACAGGCCATTCAGCCCAACAAATCTCACCAGTCCTATCCACTTATTTTAGGTCGAGTTCTGAAAGTCCTTAAAGTCTTACTGTCTACCACCCTACTTGGTCGCTTATTCCAAGTGTCTATTACTCTTTGTGTAAATAAAAACTTCCCAATGTTTCTGCAAAATTTACCCTTAACAAGTTTCCATCTGTGTCCCCGTGTTCTTGATGAACTCATTTTAAAGTCACAGTCTCGATCCACTGGACTAATTCCCTTCATAATTTTAAACACTTCAGTCAGGTCTCCTCTTAATCTTCTTTAGATTAAACTGTAAAGGCTCAGCTTTTTTCATCTTTCCTCATAACTCATCCCCTGTAGCCCTGGACTAAGCCCAGTCACTCTTCTCTGGACTTTCTCTTCTGCTGTTATGTCCTTTTTGTTATATGAACACTAAAACTGCACCCAGTACTCCAGATGAGTATGGCAAATGCCATTCATCCGGTATGTTCTGCATCGGAAATTCTTTAAAGGGGGACCCATCCCCTTTAATGACAATCCCTATCCCCCTTCTCCAAGGGAAATAGGGGTGACTATCGATGACAATTCTCTGAGGGGGATAGTGGTGACTATCAACGATTATCTAAGGGGGATAGGGATGATTATCAGCGGCTATTCTCTAAGATGGATAGGGATGACTGTCAGTGGTGATTCTCTAAGGGGGATACGGGTGACTATCGATGACAATTCTCTGAAGGGGATAGGGATGATTATCGGTGGCAATTCTCTAAGGGGGATAGGGATGATTATCGGTGGCGATTCTCTAAGGGGGATAGGGGTGACTATCGATGACAATTCTCTGAGGGGGATAGAGGTGACTATCGATGACAATTCTCTGAGGGGGATAGAGGTGACTATCCACGATTCTCTAAGGGGGATAGGGATGATTATCGGTGGCGATTCTCTAAGGGGGATAGGGATGATTATCGGTGGCGATTCTCTAAGGGGGATAGGGATGATTATCGGCGGCGATTCTCTAAGGGGGATAGGGATGATTATCGGTGGCGATTCTCTAAGGGGGATAGGGATGATTATCGGTGGCGATTCTCTAAGGGGGATAGGGATGATTATCGGCGGCGATTCTCTAAGGGGGATAGGGATGATTATCGGCGGCGATTCTCTAAGGGGGATAGGGATGATTATCGGCGGCGATTCTCTAAGGGGGATAGGGATGACTGTCAGTGGTGATTCTCTAAGGGGGATAGGGATGATTATCGATGGAGAGTCTGGGTCTTGAAGACACAAATACGGCAAAATTGGGTCTTGGGGGGGAAAAAAAAGAACATTTTAAGGACCACTGATGTACTGTAAATGATTCTGATCCTCTTTATTCAAAGGTGTGTGATTATAGGCTAAGAAAGTGTTTCCATAAAAGTCTAAAAAGTGAAAAAATACCCTAAAGTTATGGAAATAAAAGAAGAAAATTATGTACATCTGTATGGTGTGTTATTGTATAAATACAGTCATTTAGTGTAATTTCTGTAACTTGTGCAGTCAGAACTGTACCAGCGACAGACTCAGCCAACGCTACATTAGTAGAGATTACATAGTAGCCTGTATATACAGCAGTGTATATTCACAGTCTATTGGTATATGATGTATGCAGCATTGTACAGTTCTTGTATATTTAACCCCTGAATTACCTTGCCAAGTAAATTAGCTGAAATACAGTGCTGCATGTATACAGAAGGGCGGCACGGTGGCGCAGTGGGTAGCGCTGCTGCCTCACAGTTGGGAGACCTGGGGACCTGGGTTCACTTCCCGGGTCCTCCCTGCGTGGAGTTTGCATGTTCTCCCCGTGTCTGCGTGGGTTTCCTCCGGGCGCTCCGGTTTCCTCCCACAGTCCAAAGACATGCAGGTTAGGTGGTTTGGCGATTCTAAATTGGCCCTAGTGTGTGCTTGGTGTGTGGGTGTGTTTGTGTGTGTCCTGCGGTGGGTTGGCACCCTGCCTGGGATTGGTTCCTGCCTTGTGCCCTGTGTTGGCTAGGATTGGCTCCAGCAGACCCCCGTGACCCTGTGTTCGGATTCAGCGGGTTGGAAAATGGATGGATGGATGGATATATACAGAATCTGAGCTGTTTAGTCCAAACAGGTACGCCACAGTGTGGTGTTCACACGACATCCAAATTGCACAATGTATTATTTTACAGAGCATATCAGAGACATTAAATGCTACATTCCTGTATTTGCTTTCCATCTTTTAGGCTTCATTAACTGGAAGCCCCCCCCCCCCCATTTTCCCATCTGCATTACACAACAAAAGAGAATTAAAAAGAAACTAAAAGAAAAAAATCGGGAGTGGTCTCCCCTCGACTTTCTCTTTTAGTCAGATATGGTGATAGATATTTGAGGAGTAAACTGCAAGACAATGATTATATTTTTATATTATTTACATTAAAGAACTATCAACAACCAATCAAATCAAATTAATAATATTTTGAACAATTATTATAAAAGTCAAGTTGAAAAAATTGCTGCATGGATCAAAGGTAAAGTATCACGTCCGGTTAGCGGAACTAGTCCAAATGTTGATAGAAATTTACGTTTTGTACTTAATACTTGTATTCAAAATCTGGTTGACCGAAGTGAAAGCGAACTCAAGTTATTGTGTTCACACACACACACACACACACACAGACCTTATTCCACAAATGCTATTTTCGGACTTAGGGAGATCTAAAACATTGAGATTCATCAAAATCTGCAACCAAGCTCCTGCCTCACTGGGTCACATGTTCTGGGCCTGCACCAAACTAACATCATTTTGGACCAAAATTTTTAAGTGCCTTTCAGACAGCCTTGTGGTCCCAATCCCTCCTAACCCATTAACAACTGTGTTTGGTGTTCTTCCAAACGGACTTGAAGTGGAGAAGGACAAGCAAACGGTGATTGCATTCACTACACTCTTGGCACGCAGACTTAGTGTGTTAAATTGGAAGAATCCTAACTCTCCTCTGATAAGTCAATGGGAAACCAATGTTTCATATTATTTGAAATTGGAAAAAATCTAATTCTTAGTTAGAGGATCTGTACAGAATTTTTTCAAAATAATATTTTAGAATAAAAGAAATAATTATTACCACTTTATTTCCCTTCTCCATTTTTTTTCTTTTTTATTTACCTATATATATTTCTTCCTTTCTTTTGTTTATTGTTGCCCTATTAAAAAGCCCTAAGCAATTCTCCTTTGGCTAAGCTCTCCTTCTCAAGGGTGGGGTTTGATTTGTCTTTAACTCTTTTTTGTTATGAATTAATCTATATTGTATGGAATCATTACAATAAAATTAATAAATAAATAAAATTTAAAAAAAAAAAAGAGATTCATCAAAATCTCGACATCAAATTTTTGGACGATTACCGTACTTTCCCTACACGAGAAAGTAAAAAAGGACAAACTTGCACTGCCTGCTCCTCAAGTGTAGAGAAGTTGTGAGCCCAAGTCACAAGTGTCCATAACACTCCATACAGGACCGCTTGCTAGATGTGCCTGTCAAGTTTATTGTTGTAGCCATTCTTCTATACCGGGAACACAGACCACCGGAGTGATTTGTGGAGACGTTTAATTCAAATGCCTTGAGCATGGGAAAGGCGCTATAAAAAATAAAATATATTATTATTATTATTATTAGTCAGTCAGTCATCCAACCTGCTATATCCTAACTACAGGGTCACGGGGGTCTGCTGGAGCCAATCCCAGCCAGCAGAGTGCACAAGGCAGGAACAAATCCCGGGCAGGGTGCCAGCCCACCGCAGGGCACACACACTCGGGACAATTTAGGATCGCCAATGCACCTAACCTGCATGTCTTTGGACTGTGGGAGGAAACCCACGCAGACACGGGGAGAACATGCAAACTCCACGCAGGGAGGACACGGGAAGTGAATCCAGGTCTCCTTAATGTGAGGCAGCAGCGCTACCACTGCGCCACCGTGACAACCATTATTATTATTATTATTATTATTTTTTTTTTTTAATTATTAAATATCATATTTGAACTGGTGATTATTATGGTTGTGTTTTCTCAGCCTTCACCCACAAAACATAAGAAACATATGATAGAGTCCGACTGCAGAACCTCCAGCCACAGGACCTTGTGATGTTATTCATGACCCTGTTACTGGGGGTCAGAAGTGGACCACTGAAGGACCTTTTCTTCTCAGTCTTGCAAATACAGGCTAGGGGAGTCCTTCAGCAGTGACATCAGGGTGGTCCACAATGACATCTTGGGATTCCACCCACAAAACACAAGGAACACACAATAAAGTCTGGCTGTGGACCTCCTGCAGCATGAGCCTCCAGCCACAAGACCATGCGACATTGTTCAGGACCCTGTGGCTGGAGGTCCAAATTTAGTATGTCACAAACATTTGTAGTAATGCATTTTATTACTATAAATGTTCGTGCTATCCAATGACCTGAGACGAAGACTGGACTCCTTTGGTACCGTGTCTCTCCGGAAAGTCCTTGGGTCACGGTGGTCTGCTGGAGCCAATCCCAGCCAGCAGAGTGCACAAGGCAGGAACAAATCCCGGGCAGGGCGCCAGTCCACCGCAGGGCACACACACTCGGGACAATTTAGGATCGCCAATGCACCTAACCTGCATGTCTTTGGACTGTGGGAGGAAACCCACGCAGACACGGGGAGAACATGCAAACTCCATGCAGGGAGGACCTGGGAAGTGAACCCAGGTCTCCTTAATGTGAGGCAGCAGCGCTACCACTGCACCACCGTGCCAACCTTTATTATTATTATTATTATTTTTTTTTTAATTATTAAATATCATATTTGAACTGGTGATTATTATGGTTGTGTGTGTGGGTAGTACTGGTACCAAGTTCAGTGCCACCATGTGACCCTAAATTGGACTAAACAGGTCTGATAAAAATCCTCAGTTCATGTCTAATCTGTATTGCCAGTAGTATTTCAGCTCTGTGTCCAATGTCGCGGGGTACACACGGCTTATTTATTAACCAAACACGACTCCTGTAACCCCCACCGCGTCCCACAAGCACATGTGAAGTGTAATTTGGAGCCAAAGCCTGTATAGTTTGGAGCGTTTACTCACCTGGCAAGTGGAAGAGGCAGGGAAGACAATGGCGTGATATTGATATCGGACATTGCCAAGTTGCTCCAGCTGGTGGCCACTCTTGCCTTTTTTGTCTGCCTGGCCAAAGTGAGATGTTTTACTTTTATTTGTAATGGCTTGCTGTCAATCTTACAGTGCACGGGCATGCGCCCCACTTTGGAAGGTTCAAGTCAAGGGATGCCCACAGTATAATCGGACCCTCTCAACAGCTGAAAGCTATACTACCAAAGAACCCCCCTCCTGACCCATCTCCAGCCATGAATTAACAGCAAGTGTCCTGCTAAATAAATACAGAATATTTTTCTTGGGTCTGTCGGCTCCGAGTGAATCAGTTATTGAAAACATCATTATTTCATCTGGCGCTTCCTGCAACTGTCGGCTATCACTCGGTTAATCCCCAGATGTGGACGCATAATTTCTGGGAACTGTCTAACGTTAAACTAAGGGTAGCCGTTGACCTCACACTGAAATTTACAGCTTTGCTTTGGTTTTTAAATCAGTCGTCTACAGGCTGATTTATTTCTTGGTAGCATTCTGTATGCATTGAGGCCTGGAGCACGGCCATTCTCATAGCGCCTCGTCTCTGTTGTCATTCCAGGACAGGTGTTCACCTTCAACCAATCAGCTTTCAAGCTGGCGTCTGACATCACAAAGCAGAGGCTGCATGCACGAACGGCCAGGACATAAGATCCGTTTCTTTACGCTTCTGTCATCATGGAAATTCTTAAAGGATTGTCCCCTTCAACCAATCAGCTTTAAAGATGGCATCTGATATCACAAAGTTGCATACATGCCCATGACGTGCCATCTGTTACGTTAACAATTTCCGTAATGACAGAAGCTTAAAGGATTGTGCAGGTGTTTTTGTGAATGCCAAAATTTCATTTTTTCCCCTTTACAGAAAGTGCTGCTTGTGTAATTTTGTGCACTTCCTGTTAATTAGCTGTGGAGACTGGCCCGGACACAGACAGGCAGACACACTCATGTCACCCAACACACGTTTATTTACAATACTATTTACACAGTCCAAGTGCCCACAAACCCCAAAGTCCTGGCCACACAACAATGCCTTCTCTCTCTTCAGGCCGCCTCCTTGCCTTCCTCCCGACATCATCTACCTTCCACCCGACTCTTGTCTCCGTCAGAAGGAAGGCGGCCCCTTTTATACGCACCCGGATGGGCTCCAGGTGCTCCCCGGCAATCTTCCACCGGCTACTCCCCAGTGTGGCGGAAGTGTCGGCTGCGTACCCGGAAGCACTCCGGGTGTCCCCTCTTTTCTTCCCCCCAGCACTTCCGGGTGTGGCGGAAGCACTGGGGTCCAGGGTCCCCCAAGGAATCGGGGCACCCCCTGGCGGTGGCCACGGGCCCCTACAGGGTAGAGCTTCCAAGCCCCTAATACAACCTTGTCGGACACCCCCTCGCAGTCTGGAGGAGGAATGAGCCCTCCTCCTGTCTTCCTGGGCATCCCGGCATGGCATGAGGCCCGTCCGGATGCCACATAGCATAAATGAATTGGGTTGGAACAAAAAACCTTCAGCGGCTGCACCCATTCAGGACTGACTGTCAGGATCGAGTTCACTGTAAACAGTCAAAAAGGTATGAGGCCTCCACTAGACCCACAAAATCAAGCCAGAGTTAGGCCTCCACCCAGGCAGCCGCACCCCAAACTCTAATGGCAGGGTTCAGCCTATCCAGGCCCCAAAAAGTGGAGAATAGGCTTTTAAAGTTTAAAAATAGTTCAGATACATCAACATGCCTCTCAAGGGAAAGGAGAACCATCAAACCTTTGGCTTGATAAATGCCACAATGAATTTTTTTACAATTAAAGAATTTGAGATTTGGCAAAAAGAACAAAAATGGCACATAAAAAAACTAGACAAATGACAAAGCCTTATGCAAAATCCAGTAATCGTAAAACCCAAGACAGAAACAAAAATTCACAATACTGATGATAAATGCACTTCTCGAAAACATAAAACTATAATTAACCACAATGACCCACTAAAGGACCTTCTCCTCTGCCTCTCAAGTACAGGAAGAGGGCAGTCCTTCAGCAGTGACATCATGGTTGGCCACACCTCTTGGGGTTCTGTCCACAAAACACAAAGAACATTTAACTGGCTGCAAACCTCTAGCAGTAGAACTTCCAGCCACAGGATCCTGTTATGTCATTCGGGGCCTTGTGGATGAAGGTCAGAAGTGGTTCACCTAACAAATATAGTCAAATGGTGGTCCTTCAGCAATGACTTCAGGGTGACCCATGTCTCTTGGGATTCCAACCACAACACAAATGGAACATACAATAGAGTCTGAGTGCAGACCTCCAGCCACAGGACCCTGTGAAACATCATGGCCCTGTGAAACACCCTGTGAAACATCGTGTTCATGGCCCTGTTACTGGAGGTCAGAAGTGGACCACTAAAGGACCTGCTCTTGTCAGCCTTCACCCACAAAACATAAGGAACATATGATAGAGTCCGACTGCAAAACCTCCAGCCACAGGACCTTGTGATGTTATTCATGACCCTGTTACTGGTGGTCAGAAGTGGACCACTGATGGACCTTTTCTTCTCAGTCTTGCAAATACAGGCTAGGGGAGTCCTTCAGCAGTGACATCAGGGTGGTCCACAATGACATCTTGGGATTCCACCCACAAAACACAAGGAACACACAAAGTCTGGCTGTGGACCTCCTGCAGCATGAGCCTCCAGCCACAAGACCATGCGACATTGTTCAGGACCCTGTGGCTGGAGGTCCAAATTTAGTGTCACAGTTACTATATGTTACTATAAATGTTCGTGCTTTCCAGTGACCTGAGACGAAGACTGGACTCCTTTGGTACCGTGTCTCTCCGGAAAGTCCTTGGGTACCGTTGGTTTGACTTCGTGTTGCTCATGGAGTCATGAATGAGGCACATGACCTGCATTGTGAGGGAGCATCAATTACAGCACTACAGCCATGTGGCGTGTTTCCCCGAGGGTGATCCGGCTCATAAGATCCTCATTGTTGGGGACCCAAGTGGCTGGACCAGGCCAAGGGGTCGCCCACGTAACACCTGGCTGCGGCAGACAGAGGTTCATTTCCGGAGGGTGGGACTGGACCGTGTGTCTGCCTGGGGGCTTGCCAACCGAGATCCCAAGCTGTTTCAACGTGTAGTGGATGCGGCAACGCACTGTAACAGTGCATGCTCCCCAACTTGACTTGAAATGTTTGTGATGATCCATCTGTTGGAGTGACAAAGGCAAGGCATATTATTGTGCGTTACAAAATACATTCCAACAGATGGTGCATAGCAAGTGTTAATACTGACATCTAAGTTGATTACTTAGAATTGCACCCGTCTTAGATGGGTTACCTTTAGAATGAACTTAAAAAGGGAATAAACATAAGCCTGGCATTGACTTAAGATGGACTCTCTGTGAAAGGTATTCCAGAGGTATAGCCACTCACCCTTACTTGAACCTTTCCTGCAGCAGATTATGACACAGATTTGCAATTTCTTTTCTTTTTTTCCCCCAAGTTAATCATGCTCAGACATTTGGAGACAACATCCCAGACCACAGACTTGGGAAAGCATTGTTTGAGTCGAACGTCTGTAGACTTTGTTTGGTTTAACAGCAGACTGGCACAGGTAGACAAATAAAAGATATGAAGAACTTTGGAGTGGAAAGTCCTTGTTTGCAGATAAAACTGAAAGTTGACCCTTTAACCGTCTTTGTGTTTTCTGTTCTCTGTCCTTTACAATTTAGCTAGGAAGAAGGAGCAGGTCATACATACAGTAGCAGGCCCAGAGTTTGCGAAAATCTGCAAAAAGCCATTTTAGTTATAAATGCAGAAAATGTACCAACAGGAAGTGTTGAATTCAGGACTTGCTCGATGCTTCAGTTACATTTCTCTATATGCAGATGATATGGTTCTGTATACTGTATATCAGACCCACAAAATACTGTGCCTGCAGTCCTAACAGAAAAGATTTCTGTTTTCAGAAATAATTTGAATAAAAGTGTGCTCTTCCCAGTGAATTCTCAAGCATACAATATTAGATTGTATATGCGCAAAGCATACAATTATCCAACTCAAAATTATATATCGAGCACATCTGTCTCGTTTAAAATTGTTCAAAATGTTTCCAGGGCAAAATCCAACCTGCAAACGCTGCAATCGAGTTCCAGCCTCACTGGGTCACATGTTTTGGGCCTGCACCAAATTAACATCATTCTGGACCAAACTTTTTAATTGCCTTTCAGACAGCCTTGTGGGTCACAATCCCTCCTGACCCATTAACATCTGTGTTTGGTGGGCTCACAGATGGGCTTAAAGTGGAGAAGGACAAACAAACTGTGATCGCCTCCACTACACTATTAGCGCGCAGACTTATGTTGCTCAACTGGAAGAATCCTAACTCTCCTCTTTTAAGTTAGTGGGTAACTGATGTTTTATATTATTTGAAATTGGAAAAAATCAAATTCTCACTTAGAGTATCTGTGCAGAACTTTTTCAAAACCTGGCAGGATCTGATCAATAACATTTTAGATTAAGCTCTTAAAGCTCTGAGGAAGCAGATTCTCTTCCCATTTCTTTTTCTTCTCCATTTATCTTTATCCACTTATTCAACTTATCATCCATCCATCTATTTTCCAACCCGCTGAATCCAAACACAGGGTCACAGGGGTCTGCTGGAGCCAATCCCAGCCAACACAGGGCACAAGGCAGGAACCAATCCTGGGCAGGGTGCCAACCCACCTCAGGACACACACAAACACACCAAGCACACACTAGGGACAATTAAGAATCGCCAATCCACCTAACCTGCATGTCTTTGGACTGTGGGAGGAAACCAGAGCGCCTGGAGGAAATTCAACTTATCAATTTACTTATTTTTTACTAGCTTTAAGTTTTACTCTGTTGGCCATGCTCTCTTTCTCAGGGGTGGAGGTTGATTTGTTTTCAATCCTATTTTTTGTCAAAATTGATCTATTTGAGGTGATAATTAGTGAGCAGCAGGATGGTTTCATGCCAAGAAAGAGCACCACAGATGTGATGTCTGCTCTGAGGATATTGATGGAGAAGTATAGAGAAGGTCAGAAGGAGTTGCATTGCGTCTTTGTGGACCTGGAGAAAGGATATGACAGGGGGGCTCAAGAGGAGCTGTGGTATTGTATGAGGAAGTCGGGAGTGGCAGAGAAGTACGTAAGAGTGGTACAGGATATGAACGAGGGGAGTGTGACAGTGGTGAGGTCTGTGGTAGGAGCGATGGAGATGGGACTACATCAGGGATCGGCTCTGAGCCATTTCTTATTTGCAATGGTGATGGACAGGTCGACAGACGAGATTAGACAGGAGTCCCCGTGGACTGTGATGTTTGCTGGTGACATTATGATTTGAAGCGAGAGTAGGAAGCAGGTTTAAGAGACCCTGGAGAGGTGGAGATATGAGGGGAGAGGAATGAAGGTCAGTAGGACCACCACGACAGAATACATGTGTGTAAATGAGAGGGAGGTCGGTGGAATGGTGAGGATGCAGGGAGTGGAGATGGTGAAGGTGGCTGAGTTTAGTACAGAGTAATGGGGATTGTGGAAGAGAGGTAAAGAAGAGAGTGCAGGGAGGGTGGAGTGGGTGGATAAGAGTGTCAAGAGTGATTTGTAACAGACAGGTATCAGCGAGAGTGAAAGGGAAGGTCTACAGGACGGTAGTGAGATCAGCTATGTTATATGGGCTGGAGACGGTGGCACAGGAGACAGAGCTGGAGGTGGCAGAGTTAAAGATGCTAAGATTTGCATTGGGTGTGACGAGGATGGACAGGATTAGAAATGAGGACATTAGAGGGTCAGCTCAAGTGCGACGGTTGGGAGACAAAGTCAGAGAGGCGAGATTGTGTTGGTTTGGATACTGGGTATATTGGGAGAAGGGTGCTAAGGATAGAGCTGCCAGGTAAGAGGAGAAGAGGAAAGCCTAAGAGAAGGTTTATGGATGTGCTGAGAGAGGACATGCAGGTGATGGGTGTAACAGAACAAGATGCAGAGGACAGAAAGATATGGAAGAAGATGATTTGCTGTGGCGACCCCTAACAGGACCAGCCAATAGAAGAAGAAGATCTATTTGTATGGAATGATTACAGTAAAATCAATAAAATATAAAAATAAATAAAGCAGTTCAGCAGGGAATCTGTTCAGAAACTGAGGTGAAGCAAGAGAACCTCCTCTCCTATCCATCATACGGAAGAAAAGACAGAGACGTCAAATGAGGGTAGCAAAGAGCTCCCATTTGATTCCGTAAGGCGAGGAAAACGTGAGATTCTTGCTTTGGTGGCGGCAGTGCACCTTCCATAAAAGTCGCCATATTGGATGTTCCTCTGGAGACGGGGTGGAGCGGAGGTCCAAGGCAGGTTTAAACTACTGTAAGTGTCCTGGGTTGAAGTCTTCCTGACCGTAGAAGGAAAGCACAAACTAGTTCTTCCTACCCCTCCACAAGTCTCATGCACACGACATTGAATAAGAACATTGATGCCACAACGTATCCTTTCCTTTCGGTTGCAGGTCTCCGTTCACTGCCACCTCAAGAATGAATGATAATCTCTGCAGAAGGACGAAGGTCCAAGTCTTTAGAGTCCTGGTGCTTCCTGGTTTGCGAGACATGGAGGCTATCCAGTGACCTGAGACGAAGACTGGACTCCTTCAGTGCTGTGTTTCTTCAGAGGGTCCTTGGGTACCCCTGGTGTGACTTTGTGTCGAATGAGGCACGTGACCTGCATTGTGAGGGAGCGTCAGTTACGGCACTACGACCATGTGGCGCGATTACCCGAGGGTGATCCGGCTAACAGGACCCAAGTGGGTGGACCAGGCCGAGGGGACGCCCATGTAACACCTGGCTGTGGCAGGGTCATTTCTGGAGGGTTGGACTGGACCTTGTGCCTGCCTGTTTGCCAACCAGGATCACAAGCTGTTTGGTCGTGTGGTGGGTACCAGTGCCTGCTCCCCAACCTGACCTGACCTGATACAACAGGCTCATTGGCTTCTTATAACCCAGCAGTGGACCATGCAGGGTGAATATCTTATGGTGAGGTGTGTCACAGAGAAGCTGGAAATGTGGTGCTTTGTTGTCCGTGCCATGTAGTGATGAACAACGTATCTCATGCATATGATTTGATTTCTAACAACCAGGTCTTCCATCTCTGCTTTTATTCCGCCATCTTTTTCTCGTTTTTGTAATACGTGTGAAGTTAAGATGCACAGGCTTCCCTCGACTAAGACCCTGGTTATGATCTTGTTTCAGTCCTAATTAAGATCTTTACTGTTTCCTCTTCTCCTTCTTGGTTTCACAGGAATGGTTATTCCCGATGAAGACACTGAAGCTGGCCAGACCAGTAAATATTGCCTCGTCGCAATTGGGAGAATGCAGGTATGGAGATATTTCACAGCATAGTGGAGAAGAGCACCCATTTCATAAAGTGTTTGTTGTATGTGTGTGGAATTGTTCAGATGTACTCGGGCAACAGAATTTAAAAGAAATATTGAAAAGAGAACATACTGTAGGGCGGCATGGTGGCGCAGTGGTAGCATTGCTACCTCGCAGTAAGGAGACCTGGGTTCGCTTCCCGGGTCCTTCCTGTTTGCATGTTCTCCCCGTGTCTGGGTGGGTTTCCTCCCACAGTCCAAAGACATGCAGGTTAGGTGCATTGGCGATCCTAAACTGTCCCTAGTGTGTATGCTGGGTGTGTCTCTGTGTGTGCCCAGCGGTGGGCTGGCGCCCTGCCTGGGATTTGTTCCTGCCTTGCACCTTGTGCTGGCTGGGATTGGCTCCAGCAGACCCCCATTGGGTTGGACGATGACTGACTGACTGAACGTACTGTACACAATAAACATTTACAGGGGATTCAGAAAGTGAAGGGGTCTGTACACTCAATTTAATTGTAAATGGATACATTTGCCATTTTTTGCCCATCAGGCTACACTCAATAACCCATAATGACAACGTGAAACGTTTTCCTCAGAAAGGTTTGGGAAAAAAAGCAAAAATGGAAGCTTCTCATTCCTAAAAGCTATTAAGACCCTTATTGCTGTGGTACTCCAAATTGTGCTCAGGTCCATGCCGTCTGCTTTAGTCCTTCCTGAGATGTGTCTAGAACATCTCTAGAACCCGTGAGACTTCCAAACTTTGAGACCCTCCCCAACGGGACGACACCCAGAAGCACGATTGCCACGTCTGTTGAGGCTTGCTTGTCTGTCGCCAAGGCAACCACAGGCTGGCAAAGCCACAGAAACAACTACAAGCTGACCGCTGCCACGTGCAAATCGCCTGAGGGGTGATGCAGGGGACATTATAACTTGGCCACTCACCAAACCCCGGCCCTGCCCGTTTGCTGTGCCAGCTGGAACAGTAGAGCCAACTACAATAAATAACCCTGCTGTTCCCGTTTTCGAATTGGTTTTGCTAAAGTACTGGGACTCAGCCTCGCCTTTGGGGTGCAAGACATTGACTCCCGTTTCACAAACCTTAGAACAATCTAGATGAGAACAGGCCATTCAGCCCTGTCTTCAGAAATTCAGACGGAAAACACAGGCATGCATATATTTGGGGCAAATTGAAAATAAAAACGAGAAAGGGCATAAAGACGTCTTTATGGACCCAAGTGACTGCCCCAAGATGGTGACACTTCCGGTTAAGTACAGGCCGGGCAGGAAGAGGCCGGACACCGCAAGTGACATCAGAGGCGGCAAAGCCGTCAATCATCCACTCTGTAGAGGGAGGAAGAGTAAACAGCGCCGTCCTGTGGATCGGCGAAGAATTACCGCCACTGGAAGCCTGTTAGCTTGTCCCCAAGGCACCGTGTGTGACAAGGTGAAGGGAACCGCAAATTAGACCCAACTGGATAGCAATGCTCTACTTGTGAATGAGTGTCCACTCCAGCTTTGCAGTTCTCTGCTCCTCCATCTTTATGTAGTCCTCCCACCGTATCATCTGGGGTAGGGGGGGGCGACCTGACAAATTAAATAAAGGAATCCGATGGAGTGAAGTGACTAACCTGCACGAGAGGCGACTGCTAGGGTGTGATTTGAGAATTTGTATTGAGTGCCTGGGCTCAGGTTGCATTCTCTTTCACCGAATGTTAAGCAGAGATGAGCGCCTCCCAAACCCCCCCCCCCCCCCCCAGGGCATTGCTTTTCTCATTGTAAGAAGTTTCTTTTTTTATTATGTTTAATTAGAGTGACTGCCTTTACTTGATCTTAAATAACTTGGATGCCATGTTGCTAAAAATAATTTAGGAAATGGTGAATCACTGCTGGCTGTCCTCTCACATGCACACGTTCATCACCCCCCCATGCATGCCTAAGGTGGTTTCTATGGTGGGTGTTTCAGAGCTTACGGACCTGCGTTTTTGTTTCATCTAAGAATGGATTTGACCTTGGATGCCTTTAGTGTGTCGTGCCACGCCATCATTTCCCATTGAAGAGAAGCACAATGGTCAGTCCGCAGTCTTCATACCTGGGCAGCCATCCTTAACAAAGGGTGTCAGTTACGTGTGGCATCCCTGACTGATTGTGCTGCCCCGGTGTTATTGAAGAATTCCCACTTATTGCTATATACAACATTCAAATTCGGTTCTTGTACAACTGGAGTGAAAGCTTGGTTCACATTGTGGGCAGTAAGTCATTCTCATTCCCGATAGGTGGGGGACCCCCCCAGGACTGCCCTCTGTCACCATTTCTGTTCAGAATTGCTATGGGCAGAATTTCTAGGCATGGGTGATGTTCAGTTTGGTGGTCTTGGGACTGAGTCTCTGGTGAGCCTTCAATGGCATGTGACCTGGGGCAGGATAGGGATCAGCACCTCCAAGACCGAGGTCAGGGCTCTTAGTTGGTGGAAATGGTAGAGCCCTCTCTCTAGTCATGGCTGTCAGCTGGGAAAGGGTAGAGCACTGGAGGAACTACTGCCTCAGGCGGAGGAGCTCAACTATCTCGAGATCTTGTTCATGACTGAGGGGAAGAAGTGAATGGAAGATCGATAGTTGGATTGGAACGACATCCGCACTTATGCCAAGTAACTTGTGGTGAAGAAGGAGCTGAGCCAAAAAGGCAAAGCTCTCAGTTTTCCCCGCCGATCTCCATTCCTACCCTCACCTGGGGTCACGAGCTTTGAGCAGTGACCGAGAGAACAAGATCATGGATACAAGTGGCAGAAATTAGTTTCCTTCGCAGGGTTTATGGGCTCAGTCAGATAGGACGAGGAGCGCAGACATTCGGGAGGAGCTCAGAGTAGAGCCTACTGCTGCTCTGCCACTCACTATACTCTTGGTCCTGGTGGGCTACACCACTCCAGCCAGCGCTTGGCAGTGTCATGATGATCTTAGGCTTGTTTGCCACAGCTAGGCCATGGAAACCCAATTCCTAAAGCTCGGGACGCACAGTTCTTGTGCTGAGATTGCTTTATGAGTGACGTACAAGAGGATAGGCCACTTTTGTGCGCTTTACCACTCTGTAAGTAAGTCTACCATTTTATGGCTGAGCTTGTTGTTGCTCCTCCATGCATCACAATAATAGGATTTTACAGTGGATCTCATCAGACACACAAGAGCAGACATTTCACATAAAGGTGGCATCCTATGACAGTGCCACGTTTAAAGTCACTGAGCTCTTCAGGCCGACCCATTCTACTGCCAGTGTTTGTCAAAGAGATTGAATGGCTATGTCCTTGAATTTTTATGTACCTGTTTAGAACTGAAGCACCTGATCTCACTAATTTGGAGGGTTGTCTCCATACGTTTGTCCATATAGAGTATGTGTTCTATCGTTCTTGTGTGTGTAGGTCACCAGCTCACCCATGTCGATGGATTTGAATGGACTCTCTATCCCAACTGAGTTTCTTTCTCGGCACAGTTCTGATGGCATCATCACCTTTGTGGATCCGCGGTGCATCAACGTGATTGGCTACCAGCCCCAGGTGGGTGTCATTAACTTTAACTCAGTTGTCGGACCCTCACCTACTTCAACACCGTAAAGTGCCCACACCATCTATCTATCTACCTATCTATCTATCTATCTATCTATCTATCTATCTATCTATCTATCTATCTATCTATCTATCTATCTATCTATCTATCTATCTATCTATCTTTTTATCTATCTATCTATCTATCTATCTATCTATCTATCTATCTATCTTATGTAATCCCTTCCTTATGAAACAAACTTTTTAATCTTGCCTACTATACCATCACTCATAAATGTATTATATAGTGCATTTCATATCTATCTATCTATCTATCTATCTATCTATCTATCTATCTATCTATCTATCTATCTATCTATCTATCTATCTATCTATATATCTTATGTAATCCCTTCCTTATGAAACAAACTTTTTAATCTTGCCTACTATACCATCACTCATAAATGTATTACATAGTGCATTTCATATCTATCTATCTATCTATCTATCTATCTATCTATCTATCTATCTATCTATCTATCTATCTATCTATCTATCTATCTATCTATCTATCTATCTATCTATCTATCTATCTATCTTATGTAATCCCTTCCTTATGAAACAAACTTTTTAATCTTGCCTACTATACCATCAATCATAAATGTATTATATAGTGCATTTCATATCTATCTATTTCTATATCTATCTATCTATCTATCTATCTATCTATCTATCTATCTATCTATCTATCTATCTATCTATCTATCTATCTATCTATCTATCTATCTATCTACACTGGTCTCTCATCCTTTTTTCCACTCTGCTTGTAGTCTTTAGAGGATGTTCTCTTCATGCAGGAGTGTAGGATTTCATCTCTTGCTCTGTCAGTGCCAATGTCCAGACGGACAGATCATGGTGTGTGTGCTATTCACTCCACAACTTAAATGTTCTTTGATAAACTGGTACCCCGTCTAAAGCAGGTATCTACATTTTTTGAGAGAACTGCCAAGATTCTATCGCCTTTTTAATGGATTCAACAGGTTGAGAAAATGGATGGACCGCGTATGTGAGCTGAGATAAAAACAGATTCACTCAGCGTTTCCAAAGGATCCTAATGGCCTTTTAAAGACTTTTGAAAGACTCTCTAAGGAGCTGCCGATTTCTGGAAGGCAAGCCAGTAGACTCACATCCACTGCCGTATGATGACAGCAGATGTCGGTGTCGGTCATTGAAGATGTATACTTAACAACATGCTCTTCTCATATTTGCTCTGTTTTATTTTTTTTCTCCCCCTCAAGTTTGGAAACCTGGAGGCAAATGAATCAACCTCGACGCTCTCTGCTACTGTCATCTTTACTTTGCTGTAGTACTGAACTGAAACAATGCAAAGATTTAAAGTACAATCCTAAGTAAAAACAGCTACGTTGAACAGGAAACAATGTTCATTTGGCACACATACAACAAATATTTCATAAAGGAATCTGGAAGTCCTTGAACGTTGATATGTCCAATTTGATTCTTAATAATCCCCATTAATCGCACATCACATTTTTAAGCGTCAGTCTTTGCCAAGTGTATGGTGCACGCTCTTGTTCAAAGCCTTGATTTATGGTGCTGGAGTCAGTTACTCCTCTTAATGTCTTTTATTAGGATCTGCTTGGAAAAGACATCTTGGAGTTTTGCCATCCTGAAGATCAGAGCCATCTGAGAGAGAGTTTTCAGCAGGTAAGCCACCATCACGTGGTTATAAGTTTCAGTTTGTTGTTCTTATTGCTTCATAAAGTAAACTCTCACCAGACACATCACAGTACAGTCCAGAAGACTGGGGGCAAAATAAGTTTATCTAATATAGTGCCTTTCATATCTATCTATCTATCTATCTATCTATCTATCTATCTATCTATCTATCTATCTATCTATCTATCTATCTATCTATCTATCTATCTATCATATAGTGCCTTTCATATCTATCTATCTATCTATCTATCTATCTATCTATCTATCTATCTATCTATCTATCTATCTATCTATCTATCTATCTATCTATCTATCTATCTATCTATCTATCTATCTATCTATCTATCTATCACTGGCGGACCGTGCATTTCACACCTAGGCCTTCAGTAGTGCTCCGTCTGAATCAACCCGCCTCTCAAAAACTAATTTATGGTTATAAAAACCATCTTAATATGCAGAAATACAGTATAAAGAGCCGTTGCATTGCAGATAGATAACTCCTGTAGCCACAATAAATGCCTTTATTGAATAGACAAACCAGGAGTGAACAAGTTCCTTTCTACTGCAGCTACAGCCCGCAACACACATGAAAAACATTAATAACAACTCATAAGCTTGCAATATTATTTAGGAAAATCGCAACATTTTACTCACCAAAAATTCGGATTATTTGTTAACAAAATCCATCCTCCTGTCTTTCCTCAAAAACAGTTCAATTACTCTGTCGTACAGATTATCCGTGCGCTTCAGTTCCATCACGAAGTCCCTTTCTATCGCCATCGAAGCTAATGCTGAGCTGAAAGTCGAACCTGCCCTGTCATATTTCTGGCATAAGTTTTAATTCGCTTTAGAGCTGAAAATGTCCGCTCGACAGAAGCAGTGGACACGGGAATGGTCACCGCCAAACATACCAATGTGTACAGCCGCCCCATGATGCTCTCATTCAGATTTTTCTGATGAAGGAAGTCAAGGAGATCAGTGGGAGATTTTCCTGCAAAATTATCCATGGCATACATTACAGTCAGTTCTGTTTTTAGCTGAGACAGATCAAAAAGTGCTTTGTGCACTCGGAGCGCCTGCAGTGCGTTCAGTGGCCTCGTAGAGTTCCTCATATCGGCTTCTATCTCGCTCAACGGTGTCACAGAACTCCTTTACCCTAGCCAGACAAAACTGCACATCCAGTTTTTTGTCCTGTAGTTTTGAAAAGAGCACTCCTGAATACTCAAAAATGCCATTGAATGTGTGAAGCAAAAAACAAAACTCAAAATCATCCAGACGTGCTTTAAATCCATCAGCACAGTGCACTGTGTCCTCATCCTACTCGTCATGATTTTTTTGTTCTTTATTTCGCCTTATACAATTTCTTGTATTAGGAATTTGGTAGTTTTCGCATACCCCTTGGGGTCAGAGCACAGGGTCAGCCATTGTACAGCGCCCCTGGAGCAATTACAGGTTAAGGGCCTTGCTCAAGGGCCCAGCAGAGCAGTGGCCTTTTTGGCAGTGACGGGGATTCGAACCGGCAACCTTCGGGATACCAGCCAGCTCCTTAGCCTCAGAGCCACCACTCCGCCCTATGCTCCAGAATGTGATGAAACAGTTCCTTTAGAGCGTCTCTCTTCTCTATCGGATAGAGATAACATCCTCTCTAGGGCCCTCTAGCGGGCGTACGACAACGTCACCGTATTCAGACCCATTGGTTGGATAGAGTCTATCCAATCAACGGGTCTGAATACGGTGGCGTTGCCGTACGTCTGCTAGAGGGCCCTAGTGAAACCAACTCAAAATCTGATTGGTTGAAGCAACAGTTTAATCGACATTTATTTTGTGTTAGAGGGCCTGCAGAACGGATTGTGAAGGCCTCCCGGGCAGACTTCTTTGACTTTGACCCTGCCTGGCAACAAATGGTGGCTGAAATGTGATTGGTTAAATGCTTTAATACGAAAATACATGTCTGGAAGCAGCACAGCCATCGGAAAAGCTATGAAAGGAAGCGGACAGACTATTTGGAATTATTTAATAAGTATTCATGGACAAAATATAATTAACATCAGTTTGTGATTCAGATATTTTTTTCGGCCAGCAGAGAAGGCCTTGCAGGACCTGACAGCCCACTACTGCTATCTATCTATCTATCTATCTATCTATCTATCTATCTATCTATCTATCTATCTATCTATCTATCTATCTATCTATCTATCTATCTATCTGTCTATCATATAGTGCCTTTCATATCTATCTATCTATCTATCTATCTATCTATCTATCTATCTATCTATCTATCTATCTATCTATCTATCTATCTATCTATCTATCTATCTATCTATCTATCAATCTGTCTATCATATAGTGCCTTTCATATCTATCTATCTATCTATCTATCAATCTATCTATCTATCTATGTATCTATCTTTCTATCTATCTATCTATCTATCTATCTATCTATCTATCTATCTATCTATCTATCTATCTATCTATCTATCTATCATATAGTGCCTTTCATATCTATCTATCTATCTATCTATCTATCTATCTATCTATCTATCTATCTATCTATCTATCTATCTATCTATCTATCTATCTATCTATCTGTCTATCATATAGTGCCTTTCATATCTATCTATCTATCTATCTATCTATCTATCTTTCTATCTATCTATCTATCTATCTATCTATCTATCTATCTATCTATCTATCTATCTATCTATCTATCTATCTATCTATCTATCATAATGCAACTGTCTGTCTGTCTATCATAGTGCATTTCTCTCTCTCTCTTTTTCTATTGTGACAAGAAGGGGGCACCACTGAACCCCAAAACACAATGACACCCAGACCGGCCCATATTGAAAATAAGTTTTTGTTTGTTCATTCACTCAAAGTATCTTGACAGATGAGGTCCTTCAGCACACCATGCAACTACAGCATTTCCTCCTCCTTCTCTTTCTCCCCCCTCTCTCCCACAAGTGTTGTCCCTGTTCCTTCCAACTCCCGAGAGAGGTGAGGTGCCCTCTTGTGTCTTGGACCGGGGGGGTACTTCCGGTGCCATGGCATTACACTTCTGGGTCATACAGAAGCTTGGCAACAGAATGAAGTCCTCTCCTGGTGGCACCCAAGGACTGTCCGCAGTTCAACAGCTGTCATTGTTCATGTCAGGAGTAATTTGGAACTCACTAAGCCTTGTGCTCTGGTATCCTACAACAACACAATGGGTGGCGTAAGTTAAAGTGGATCAGGCACTGACATTCTACCCTATCATGGTCAATCAACAGAAAATATATAAGTTAAGTTCAAAAAGATAACAAAAGAGGCTTCTACTGTCTCGAGTTCAACATCAAGCTGCGTGTCGGCGACTGTTTCAGAATGTATTACATGAAGGGCGAGTAGTAAACCTGCATCAGTACAGCAGTGGGCACTCGACAGACCTCTCCTAATGTATTTACGTTGTCGTTTTGGTATTTACATGTTTCTGTTACACAAGAGATTCTTTTTTTTTCCGTATTGAAGGCAATTTGGTGTTTTTGGTTTGTTTTCCGCATTTAAATGTAATGCTAAGGAGCCCAATGGCTTGGCCCCACCATTTGTTCTGTTGGCCACAGGGGTTGCAGCTGACAGAACTGCAGTCACCTGATGGGACATAAAGGACTCTGTGCTGCCTCAGCTGCTCACGGTGGCGCCTTCCTTCTGCCTTTATGAGGTCTTGTTGTTCTTTTTGTAAATACGTCATGTTCTTCAAATGTTTTTATATTTTTGATTTTTGCTTCTGTTTAGTAGCTCTTTGAAGTTTGCTCAGAGGGCTGGAGCGTCAAAATTTATTTTGTTTTGTCTTCACCTTTGGAAAGCTTTGAGAGGAATCGTTTTATGTCTTTTTAGTTCTGATACCCTTTGGATTCTAAGATTCCTGTTAATGAGTGTTCGAGCATTTTAATATCGCTTGTTTCTTCTATTTATTTATTTGTTGAGCTGCTCCTTGAGTGACCTAGTTCTGTTTTGAGTTCTTAATTGCTTCTGCGCGTTCTTGTTGATTAATTCTTTGTTTGTTAATTAGGTGAAATAATAATAGAGCATTATTTTGTTCAACGTCATTATTTCAGGTTTTATTTTGCATAAAGTCAAGGTGTTGGTGTTCTTTGGAAAGTTTTATTCTGTTTTGGCCTTTCCATTTCTGCATAGACTGACACCAGCAGCCACATTTACACAATACCAGCTTGTCACAAAAATCAGAGATGAGAGTCATAAGAAGGTTTGGGGCAGCCACCCGGTAATAATATTCCCTGACTGCGAATGGGTGTTTAGATAGCACTGATGTGCCCAGGTCAGAGTCAAGATCGAACTGCTGAGTTAGTTTGAATATGGTGGCTTTAAAGACCAGGAAAGGAAATGAAGTCATCAAAGCCAGAAGCGGAAGTGTCCTCTTCCATAGGCTCTAGATGACGTGATGTCATCAAAAGGGCCAGAACCTGAAGGCTCTTCTTCCATGAGTTCTATACCGGACGTAATGTCATCCAAGGGCCCGGAACCAGAAGTGACATCGTTAAGGCCGGAACCGGATGTGACATCATCTGAGGGTCCAGAAATGGAAGTCACATCATTATGCCCGGAACCGGATGTGACATCATCCCAGGGCCGGGAACAGGAAGTGACATCATTGTGGCCGGAACCGGACGTGGCGTCATCCAAGGTGCCAGAAACCGCAATTGACATCATTATGGCCAGAACCGGATGTGACATCATCCCAGGGCCGGGAACCGGAAGTGGCATCATTATGTCCAGAACCAGATGTGACATCGTCCAAGGGCCCTGAACCGGAAGTGACATCATCAGGGCCAGGCAGAATTTCCTGTGAACGGTCTACAGGAAAGTAAGAAAAAGAGTCAGCACACTCTGCCACCCCCTGGTCTGGTGTGGAATTACTCTCATTTAGGCCCTTTAGCTGCCTCCCATGCACACATGTGTGTGACACAGCCAAAGGGATGTTCATACTACAGATGCGTTTATTCTCAATTTTCACCAAAGTTTAGCCCGTGTTTGTGCTTAGGAGGGGGTCAGGCAACTGAAATTTATAGGTAAAGTTAAAGGAAAGAGTCGGACTAGCCTAGTGGTCCTCCCCAGTTACCCTAGTGAGGTTGCTACGTACTGCCCACTAGTGTTGATCAGTGAAATCCACCGAAGTCGTTTTTCACAGTGAATATGCTGTGTTTGCCAAATATTTATCTCGAAATTCGCCGTATGGTTGGCTTAGCTGAGTGTTTTGTTTCTCCCAGCGCCCCATGATGCTTTGCGAAGTCAGCGTGAGATCACAAAACTGCAGCAGCTATGCACAGATCCTCCGCGCATGCACTCCGCCTCACATTTGATGTTGTCGCTCGAGCTGCTTCTTCACACGTGCTCTGTGAAAGTCCTTGAGTGGCCCAGCCAGAGCTGCACTTGAATTCACTCAAACATCTCTAAAGACACCCGAACATACAGTAGCTGTCCACCGATGGTCTCCATTCAAACTGACAGAACTTGAGGGGATCTGCAGAGAAGAATGGCAGAAAATCCTCCAATTCAGGTGTGTGAAGACTCGAGACTGGAATCGCTGCTAAAGGAGCGTCAACAAAGTAGTAAGTAAAGACTCGGAATACAAAAATTCCAAAAATCCTGTTTTTGGATATTGAATGTTGCTTGATGAGGAAAAAGTGAATCGTATATATAAAAAAATATTAAGGGTTGTCCATCTGTACACTGTAGAAATGGTAAGGTATCTGCCATATTCCACAGACTGCGCTCGTTCTGATCAGTGCCATCCACTGACAATAAAGCTGAAGATTACACTGTTTCAATACCATTGTCATCCCGTCAACCATCCACGCCTACAAGACTTGGAAGAGTACGAGGAGGATCGCCCACAGGCTCGATGTATTCCAACAACAATGCCTGAGAAGAATCCTGGGTGTAACCTACCATGAACGCATCACCAACATCGAAACTCTAAGAAGTCTGGAAGGCACCATCACGTGGGGCATATCCTACAGATGGCAGACAGCAGCCACCCTAAGACTGCATTCCGATGGGAAGAAGGAAAACTGGCAGGCATCCCCCCAACAACTTGGCAGAAAACATTCGAAGACGATCTGAAGACCATCAGCGTCACATGGGAAAAATCTGCAGACTGAAATCGATAGAAAACGCTTGTTGCCCGATGAGCCCAGTTATGCGGGAGAAACTGACCGCGACTGTCCGTCTGTCATGGCTGTTGCATTGGTGACAGGAAAACAACCGCGCTGACCTCTGTTCACAGTGAAGGACTCTGCACAGGCTGTCTGTGTCGATTAACCGTGGCTGACTACTTCTGCGAGATCCACGTTGTCCCTGCCAATCCTGCTGACTACGCCAATGTAGAAAGATAATACAGACATAGGTGTAAGTGTTGCGTCGCTTTCACTGCTCACCCTTCTATTTTATTACAGAATGTGGACTGAGGAGATCGTTCCTCCCCCACACTATTCAACTCTTCAGTTCCACTCGGGGGGGTAAATGTTAACATTATACAAAGTTATTGACTGTTATACCTGCATTTTTATCACTATTTAATATTGTTCTTTATCAGTATGCTGCTGCTGGAGTATGTAAATTTCCCCTTGTGATTAATAAAGTATCTATCTATCTATCTATCTATCTATCTATCTATCTATCTATCTATCTATCTATCTATCTATCTATCTATCTATCTATCTATCTATCTATCTATCTTTCTTGTCAATTTATCTGAATTTTTAATCTTGCCTACTACGCTATCTATCTATCTATCTGAATTTTTAATCTTGCCTACTATGCTATCTATCTATCTATCTATCTATCTATCTATCTATCTATCTATCTATCTATCTATCTATCTATCTATCTATCTATCTATCTATCTATCTTTCTTGTCAATTTATCTGAATTTTTAATCTTGCCTACTACGCTATCTATCTATCTATCTATCTATCTATCTATTTATCTATCTATCTTGCTATCTATCTATCTATCTATCTATCTATCTATCTATCTATCTATCTATCTATCTATCTATCTATCTATCTATCTATCTATCTATCTATCTATCTATCTATCTATCTATCTATAGGTACAAAAACAAAGGCATTTGGTTATTACAGTCACACTCTGGGGCTTATTACCCTTAACAAAGAGTGTACAGTAGGCTTGCCTGGTATACCGATACTGGAAAAGACCAAAAAACATACATTTTAAAACAGTACCATAACAGACGAAAAGCTGGTGCCGATCCCGATGTCGAAATTGTATTACCGATCCAACACTAGCGGAGAGGGTTCCTTCTCCTATGGTCATCGGGGTTCAAGTTGAACACTTAATTCCTCCGTGAGGTTGGAATATACTGTATAGGCGCCTGTCTGGAAGGGTCGGGGGCACCAGGCATTGTGGACTTTGGGTCCCTCTGGACTGTGGGGATAAAGAAGAGAGACTTAGTGAGAGCTCCCCCTGTCTCTGTGGGGTGGTAGTACTCATCGTGACAGAAGGTGTCCCCAAAGTGCCCGTGCACAACAAAATATGTATGTTCTGCTTATAACAAATGTATGATTATAAAACATTGAAACGCAGTGAATTTAAATTGGATTTTTTAACACTGATCAACAGAAAGAGACTCTTTAACATGTGGACGCTAAAGGCACTGTTACCCCGCTAAACCAACCAGGCAGACATCCAAAACACACTTATAAAAGCACCAAGAATAAAATATTCTTCAATATAGTGCACAAAGCACCACACACTCCACAAATCACCAATAATCAATAACAATAATCAATCCTCCACTCCTCCCATTAGGTGGTGAAGTGGTGAGAGAAAGAGAAAGAGAGCCAATTAGAGACAGGGGATGACCAGGCCATGGTGTGCAATTTTTGCCTGGTCATCTGGATACCCCCTACTCTTTACGAAGAATGCCAGGGCAACTTTTATGGCCACAGAGAGTCAGGATCTCGGCTTTATGTCTCATCACCATTTTTACAGGTCAGTGTCCCTGTCACTGCCCTGGGGTGGCATTGGCATCCACATTCAGTCCACAGGGTAAGCGCCCCCTGTTACAGCTGAGTAACAAGACCATAATGAACACTTTGAGTGGTCTCAGTGTGACTTGCAGGGCACCAGTTACAATTTTATTCAGGGTGGCCTGTAGTGTATCTACGTCAGGGTAACATAGCTGTATGTGGATATGCAGCCCCTAAGCCCCCCCCCCAAATTCAGCAGCAGAAGCCCTTGTCATTCATTCTCTGTCACTCTCTCGTGCTAACCCTGTCCACCCTTTCTCATTCTTAGAACGCCTTCGTAAATTAGGAGGATCCCCTTGGCTCACATAGTCAAAAATGATTGTAAAAAAATAAAATAAAATCCTTAAACCCCCAGCATAAAAAAAAAAAAAAAGACTTCCTAAAGTAAACTCCCTTTACGACTAATTGAAAATATTTTTTTTTATTCTTCCTTTCCATCCAGATTAAATGATGGGAGTAAACGTGTATATCTTATGATTGAGTCAAGTAGGAGATGACCCTCCATTCACATTCTTGACCTCCATTAACTGACGACGTTATCTGCGTCTGATGCTTGACGGAAGGGCGCAGCATTGAAGTAATTGGCCATCTGCTCCGTTGGTATTGCCCATCTTGTGAGGGCTTTGCTTCCTTTGACAGATTACTTTTTTCTTTTTGCCTCATTCTGATTGAAACAGAAAACTGAATGAGCCCGATTCATGACTGACGCCAGAAATAACAAAGCGACTTGTATCTTAACTTCCAGAGCGCCATTTATCACTGGCCTAATAGGAAGCTCTCCTTTGAAAGGCCGTCCCTGTTCCCTCTATGTGTTATTTTTTTGTCACTCAACCACTGGGTGTGGTGATGAGCTGTGTTGACAAAAGGATATAAACGTTTCAGCTAGAAGAACGTTTTGATTTTATTTCAACTGTCAAATGGATTCGCTTACGACTTTTAACAGCATGCCACAATATGGGAACAAACGGGCCTTTAAAAAAACGCGCGCCCCTTGAAATGCAATGGAGTACTTGCATGCCAGATGTGAACCTTTAATCTCAGAACTCCTTGTCCTGGGCACACGAGGATTACTTTGTAGCAAAAATCTAAAGCTGCTTTTTGTGATATGCTTTCATTCTGTCTGGCCATTGATCTGTGCTTTTTACAATGATAATTTTTTACATTTATATAGCGCCTTTCTCGCTACTCAAGAGTGCTTTACATAGTCACCACTAATGTGCAGCACCCGTCTGGATGATGTGCCACTATGCTCACTACACATGAGCTGTTAGGTGGTAAAGGTGTGAGGGAAACTTAGCCAAATAGAGGCTGGGGATGACCAGGCCGTGGTGGGCAGTTTAGCCAGGACATTGGGGTACACCCTACTCAGGGATCGTTTATGACCACAGAGAGTCAGGACCATCAGTTTTTCTTCTCATCCAAAGGACTGTGACTCTTTACAGCACAGCCTCCCTATCACTGCACTTGGGGCTGTCACCAGTGGGGGGTGTCACTGAGCCGTCAAACCCCAGACACGCAAGACCCAACACAACTTCAGATCCAAAATAAACGATTTTTAACCCAACCAGGCTGTCCAGTGTGACTACAATTCCCAACATGCCTTGCGGGTGTTTGTACAGATATAGTCATCCAAGAAGGCTGCTACCTAATATTTTGGGACAACACCCAACACAACTTCAGATTCAAAATAAACGATTTTTAACCCAACCAGACTGTCCAGTGTGACTACAATTCCCAACATGCCTTGCGGGTGTTTGTACAGATATAGTCATCCAAGAAGGCTGCCACCTAATATTTTGGGACAAGACCCAACACAACTTCAGATCCAAAACTAATGATGTTTAACCCAACCAGGCTGTCCAATGTGACTACAATTCCCAACATGCCTTGCGGGTGTTTGTACAGATATAGTCATCCAAGAAGGCTGCCATCTAACATATTGGGACAAGACCCAACACAACTTCAGATCCAAAATTAATGATTTTTAACCCAACCAGGCTGTCCAATGTGACTACAATTCCCAACATGCCTTGCGGGTGTTTGTACAGATATAGTCATCCAAGAAGGCTGCCACCTAATATATTGGGACAAGACCCAACACAACTTCAGATTCAAAATAAACGATTTTTAACCCAACCAGGCTGTCCAGTGTGACTACAATTCCCAACATGCCTTGCGGGTGTTTGTACAGATATAGTCATCCAAGAAGGCTGCCATCTAACATATTGGGACAAGACCCAACACAACTTCAGATCCAAAATTAATGATTTTTAACCCAACCAGGCTGTCCAATGTGACTACAATTCCCAACATGCCTTGCGGGTGTTTGTACAGATATAGTCATCCAAGAAGGCTGCCACCTAACATTTTGGGACAACACCCAACACAACTTCAGATTCAAAATAAACGATTTTTAACCCAACCAGGCTGTCCAATGTGACTACAATTCCCAACATGCCTTGCGGGTGTTTGTACAGATATAGTCATCCAAGAAGGCTGCCACCTAATATATTGGGACAAGACCCAACACAACTTCAGATTCAAAATAAACGATTTTTAACCCAACCAGGCTGTCCAGTGTGACTACAATTCCCAACATGCCTTGCGGGTGTCCGTACAGATATAGTCATCCAAGAAGGCTGCCACCTAACATATTGGGACAAGACCCAACACAACTTCAGATCCAAAACTAATGATGTTTAACCCAACCAGGCTGTCCAATGTGACTACAATTCCCAACATGCCTTGCGGTGTTTGTACAGATATAGTCATCCAAGAAGGTTGCCACCTAACATATTGGGACAAGACCCAACACAACTTCAGATTCAAAATAATGAATTTTTAATCCAACCAGCTGTAACAATACAATAAATACAGCCAATATACAACATTCAAAGCACTATCTCTCTTCTCTCTCTTCTCTTCTCTTTTCCTCTCCTCTCCTCTAGTAGAGTTTCACCCGCTGCCTCCCAAGTGTGACTCCCTGAGGTGTGGCGGTGGGCTTCTTTTAAGTTGGACCAGGCAGTACTTCTGGTGTTAGTGCATAGCCCAATGGAAGTACTTCGGCTCAATCGGAAGTCCCAAAACAGACATGATGAATCCCTGCAGCACCCCCTGGAGGCAACCCCAGAACCGTACAAGGCTATCCAGTGTGACTACAATTCCCAACATGCCTTGTGGGAGTCCATACAGGAAAGCTGCCACCTAGCATGTTGGAGGAGCATGTAATCCTGCCAGGTTGTCTCCCCTCTGTCCTTCCACTACTCTGGCATCCCGTCCAGTTAAGGAACCATACCCTATCTCAGCTGGGATGCCCACCCATGTGCGTCGCCCATCACAGCCACTACCAATGTGCAGAACTCACCTGGATGATGTAATGGCAGACAAAGTGGTGAGAGATAGTTAGCCAATTAGAGGCAGGGGATGATTAGGGGGCAAAAATGACCAGACCGTGGTGGGCAATTTAGCCTGGACATCTTTACAAAGGATGCCCAGGGTTTTTTTAATGACCACAGAGAGTCAGTACCTAGATTGTACGTCTTATCTGAAGGACGGCACCATATTTACGGCACAGTGTCCTCGTCACTGCACTGGGGTCATTGAGACCCCCATTCAGAAAACAGGATAAGCTCCCCCCTGTTTTCCTTACCAACATCTCCTTCAGCAGAAACCCAAACTTTTCCTAGGTGGTCTCCCATCCAAGTACAAGCTTAGCTTCAGGTGGATGATCTGTTCTGAAGTGCTGCTGGTTTGGCTGCTCTGTTATTGAAGGAAGCCTGCGTGAAAGTCTTCAAGTCTGCATTGAACTTCAAAACAGAGTCCATTCAAGTGACTTCTCAGTGCCAATGTGTGTTTGTTGTCTTTTCCTTCAGGTGGTCAAGCTGAAGGGCCAAGTCCTCTCCGTGATGTATCGCTTCCGCACGAAAAGTCGAGAGTGGATGCTCATCAGGACGAGCAGCTTCACCTTCCAAAACCCTTACTCCGATGAGATCGAGTACATCATCTGCACCAACACGAATGTCAAGTATGTGAAATGATGATTTGCTGTCCTTTCCCAGGATGCAATTGGTCTCATTGCTGGAAGTTGTACTTGTGCATTTCAGCCGTACTTATTAATGTTAACCGTTATTCTAGGGACGCCATTTTGGGGGTTTTGCTTTTTTATTACGGTCATCTCCTTGAGTGGCGTGGGCCATGCTGGTGAAAGCTGCTGTGCTTGTCGGCCGTGATGTGACACGGAGATCAAATGACAGTTTGTGTTGTCACACTCCGCACAGAGTAGCATGTTATCCTAGCCTTGCGTAATTTCAATTTAATCCTGTTTATTTGTGTATCGCGCGCTTCACAAAGTGCGGGTGACAAGAGTGCTGTGCCACATTCTTGGGTAAAATACAAGAGTAATTTCAAATATAAATTAGTGCACGTTAAGGCAAAGATTTGTTAAAACACACAGGAAACAAAGTACAGACTGATTCACGTAAATGGAAACCAACGTGGATCTGCGGAATTTGCCTAAAACGTTTTTTTCTCCGTGAATGTGCTGTATTCCTCACTGTGACCTCGTCCGATGAATATTTTCTAAGAAATTTTGTCCTGTTGCCCGTTTAGGCGAAATTTTTTTTTTTCTCCCAGCGGCCCATGATGATTTGCAAGGCCAGCGTGATGTTACACAGGTGTAGCGACCATGCCAGAAAGTTCATGTGTACTCAGCGTAAAATGGTTGCGAAGCTGCTTTGGGCCTGCGTGATGTCATCACCTGATCAGTACTCTATCCTTCTACTCTGCATGTGTTGAAAATTAATTTATTGATCCATCCATCCATCCATTATCCAACCCGCTATATCCTAAGTACAGGGTCACGGGGGTCTGCTGGAGCCAATCCTAGCCAACACAGGGAGCAAGGCAGGAAACAAACCCCAGGCAGGGCGCCAGCCCACCGCACACACCAAGCACACACTAGGGACAATTTAGGATCTCCAATGCACCTAACCTGCATGTCTTTGGACTGTGGGAGGAAACCCATGCAGACATGGGGAGAACATGCAAACTCCACAGAGGGAGGACGTGGGAAGCAAACCCGGGTCTCCAAACTGCGAGGCAGCAGCACTACCCACGCGCCACCGATGAATTAATTGATTGATTGATTGCTTAATTAGTTAGTTAGCTAGTTCCTTCATTCATTCGTTTGTTCGTATTAATGTTTCAGCAGTTTCATTTCAGGGGTACATTAGCTGACCATAATGAGAATATTGTGAGTCCTGCCACTGGATGTATTACACTGATCAATGTATGCATCCGTAATGAAACTGGAGAGTTTTGATTCACAGGTACATAAACACTTTCCAAAGTTGCCCACTAGAGGGGGGAAAACCCTGTCAAAATCCCTGACTAGATGTGAAAAGGGCTTTGCGAATTCTCAATTAAATAAAATGTTTCTTTTCGAAAAGGTTCTGCAATACACAAAGCTCCGAAGCAATCTACGGTGAACGAAGCCCCGAGTACAGAATTCAAAGTCGGTGGTGAAAACAGAGCAAATCAATAAACACCATCCCGATACGAAAGACGAGAGCACAGGGTCGAAAATCCAGGAAATCACAAAGTAAGGCACAGGGAACACAAGATACATTCCACTCCCTAGCGTAGTCGCAATGAACCGCCGGGAACTGTGGGAGGCCCTCCCTTAAATAGAGTGGAGGGGCGTTTCTGGCGGTGATTGACAGGTGGCCCCACCCCTCGGGGAGCCACCCACAAAACACATGGGTCATAACCTAGACCACGCCCCTTTCCCAACACATACGTTATAAACGAAAGAAACATTAATACAAACAACTGATAAGAAGACAAGAAGCGCAAAATGCTGGCTGAAATATGACAGCTGCGCTGCGTGCAGGGGTCAGTTTGCACGCGTAATTAACCGCATGGCCGGCAAAGATCTCAAAACGAACCTTAAAGGAAGGAACCCAAGCTAAAGAAAGCACACATACTGCACCGTTCTGTGGCTCCATCTGAGCCACATCATGGCACTTTGCTAGGCCACGTCACATGATGTCATGGGGTGACACTGACCAGGTGACCGTTTTGTTTAGGGTGGCCAGCCCTCTTTTCCTTGTAACTTCTTCGTAGAGATTTTTTGGCTTTTTGTTTTGAACCTCAGCCCTCACCTTAGGTTGACCGCAGCTTACGAGTAAATTCTGTCCCCCGGTTTTTTTTTTTTGGTGGAATTTTAGATGTTTATTAATGTTTCCTGCTTGTCCTACTTATTGTCTCTTTGAGCCATTATGAATTACCAGTGCCTTGGTAGTATTCCCTCCTCAGATCTTTTCATTGTGTTGACTGTTTGGAGTGTGAGGCTGGTGAACAGAGGGCCTTAAGGTAGCAGTGATCGTGTCAGTAAATGTATGGTTTTGCATTGCCACAAGCTGGGACTTAAAACTGCATTGGTGGCGCTGACGGTCTTTTCATTCTTCATGACATTAGTGACAAGATGAAACTAGCTCTGAAGCATTTCAACAGTATAATCATTCATTTTGATGAGTCGCCTCTCTGGGAATTAAAAATCCTCACCCTTGGCACTGGTGCAGGCGTGAGTCACCACCTATTGGTTTCATGCTTCTGTCCGCCCATCCATTTTGTGTGCTGTTTTATTTTTTTATTTATTTTTTTCCATAACAGTGTTCTGGAGAACAGCACAGGACTCTCCCTCTCCCTGATACACCCTATATCCTGTATATTAAGTTGGACAAACGATGATGGACATGCAAAATTTGGTGAAAACTGGTTCAGCCATCTTTTTATGATTGGTAAATAAGCAAAAAGACAAACAGCTTATAATTTTATTTATATAATGTAACCCACCAGGGGGCGCCACTGGACCCGAAATCCCGGACACAGTAATGTCCAACACACTTTTAGGTTTAAATAAAAGATATTTATTAGCCCACAGTGTCCTTCCAAAGATCAGTCACAGTACCAATAAATCAATCAGTTTCTTCCTCCTTCCTTCCTCCAATTGAATGTTGCCAGCTGCCTCCCAACTCTGAGGCAGCAAACACCTTTTCAATCTGGACCCGGGAATGCTTCCAGTGACGCACTGCATCTTCATGGAAACACTTCCAGGTCATATAGAAAGTAAGGAGGTCCTCCCCCAACAGTGCCCTCTACTGGCACCCAGGCAAGGTTGCACCTCCAGACTCCAACTCCCAAGCACCCCTGCATATGTCCCAAATGGGCTACTACAGGAGAACCACTTCCACCTGCCGTGTGCTGGTGCAAGCATTGCTTTATTCCGTTTTTTTGTCCAGCCAGCCACTCCTTCTGTTCTTCTGTTCTGGCCTCACATCTGGGTAAGAAACCATCCTCCTTCCCAGCTGGGATGCCTGTTGTTCTTCTACAATAGATAAACTCTCTGTAGATCATCACAGGTGTACTGAAATATGAAAGGCACTTTAGACAATATGTTAAATATGCTCAGTAGTGCATCAAAATTGTGAACATTTTGTTATAGTATTAAAGGTAATCTGATGTAGATAGATAGATAGATAGCGTAGTGGGCAGGATTAAAATTTCAGATTTATAAGAACGGCATTATATAGGATAGATAGATAGATAGATAGATAGATAGATAGATAGATAGATAGATAGATAGATAGATAGATAGATAGATAGATAGATAGATAGATAGATAGATAGATAGATAGAGTAGTAGGCAGGATTAAAAATTTAGATCTACAAGAATGGCATTATATAAAATAGATAGATAGATAGATAGATAGATAGATAGATAGATAGATAGATAGATAGATAGATAGATAGATAGATAGATAGATAGATAGATAGATAGATAGCGTAGTAGGCAGGATTAAAAGTTTAGATTTACAAGAATGGCATTATATAAAATAGATAGATAGATAGATAGATAGATAGATAGATAGATAGATAGATAGATAGATAGATAGATAGATAGATAGATAGATAGCGTAGTAGGCAGGATTAAAAATTTAGATTTACAAGAATGGCATTATATAAAATAGATAGATAGATAGATAGATAGATAGATAGATAGATAGATAGATAGATAGATAGATAGATAGATAGATAGATAGATAGATAGATAGATAGATAGATAGATAGATAGATAGCGTAGTAGGCAGGATTAAAAGTTTAGATTTACAAGAATGGCATTATATAAAATAGATAGATAGATAGATAGATAGATAGATAGATAGATAGATAGATAGATAGATAGATAGATAGATAGATAGATAGCGTAGTAGGCAGGATTAAAAATTTAGATTTACAAGAATGGCATTATATAAAATAGATAGATAGATAGATAGATAGATAGATAGATAGATAGATAGATAGATAGATAGATAGATAGATAGATAGATAGATAGATAGATAGATAGATAGATAGCGTAGTAGGCAGGATTAAAAATTTAGATTTACAAGAATGGCATTATATAAAATAGATAGATAGATAGATAGATAGATAGATAGATAGATAGATAGATAGATAGATAGATAGATAGATAGATAGATAGATAGATAGATAGATAGATAGATAGATAGACATCACAAGGAGGTCTCTGTATTTTGTTCCATTCGTCGTCTCCCAGCCCCTGATGATGATGCTGTCTCCACCATGCATCACCTTTAGAATGGTATTATACAGGTGATGTCTGGTGTGCTCCAGACACGACACTCAGAACTTAATGGCCAATCAGCTCCATCTTGGTTTCACCAGACCAGAGAGTCTTGCTGCTCATAGTGTGAGGGTCCTTTAGGCTCCTTTTTGCAAAGTCCAAGTGTTCTTCCATATGTCATCTAGCCGTTCTACCATTAAGCCCAGATCAGTGAAGTGTTGCAATGTTGGTTGTCCTTCTGGAAGTTTCTCCCATCACAGTGCAGGTTCTGTGGAGCTCAGCTAGAATGACCATTGAGTTCTTGGTCACCAGTCTCACTAAGGCCCTTCTCCCCTGATTGCTGGGTCTGACCAGGTGGCCAGCTCAAGGAAGAGTCATAGTTGTTCTTAGTGGCCTCCATAATTCTTAAATGGAGTAAGTTGTGGTTTTGGGATCCTTCAGTGCTGCAGACATTTTTGTGTAGCTTTCCCCAGGTCTGTTCCTCGACATGATCCTGTCTCTGAGCTCTGTGAGTAATTCCTCCAACCTAATGACTTGGTTTTTGTGAAATGTGGTACCTTCTGTGTGATTTGACCACAGGTGGACTCCAAAGGAGGTGTAGAAACATCTTAGTGATAACCAATAGAATGACCTGAGCCAAATTTCAAGTGTCATAGCAAATGGTCTGAATACTTCTATTAATGGGATATGTCAGTTTTTTTGTATTCTTAATAAATTAGCAAAAATTACTAAGCTCCTGTTTTCTCCTGTTAAGAAAATGATAACCCGCTACACCACCGAACTGTCAGACAGGGGTTTGTGAGATCTGCTCAGAAATGTTATATGGTGTGACTTGGCCATTAGCTGAACAAATGTATTCCAAATGTTGCAGAAGTAAAGCCGATGCCAACTACCCCGGGCAAAAACTGTTCTCAGTTTTACAATCTGGCAGACAGATTTAATGCTCTGAGCGGCAGCCTCAGAGACAGTGGCACATGTTCGGAGTAGCAGGGGCAAGCGGGCTACGAGACTCCTGTGCTTTATTTGGAGAGCACCAGCACATTTTCAGGTTTTATCCTTTGTTGATTTTGTTTCCCTATACTATCTTTTCTCCTTTATCATTAATTTCCACTTTCATCCTGTTATAGCTTTCAGACAGGTGGTGCAGTGCCTAGTGCTGCTTCCTCACAGCTACAGAGATCTGGGTTCAAATGGCGGCCAGGTCACTAGCTGTTCTGAATCTCCATGTTCTCTCTGGACCTGTGTAGGTTTCCTCTGACTACTCTAAGATATGCAGAGATTAGAAGTGAAGGTGAGACTGTCTTGCTGGAGACTGGAAGGTGGGCAGCTCGTTAGGTCCCAATTCTTCCACTATGGTCTGGACACACACCGGAATGAGTAAAAAGGAAGAACATTAAAAAGAAAGAAAACCTCAGACTTCACTGCCCCACATTAAAGGTGCGTTCTCACAAGCATGAACACACTGGTTAGTTTATCTGAATCTAAAAGTCAACACTCTACTAATTGTAACACTTTTTAGCATTGGCGTTTTGGTTTTATGCCAGGGAGAGGAACAACGGATGCAGTCTTTCCATTGAAACAACTCAGAGAGAAGCATCGAGAAAAACTGAAAGGTTTGCTTATAGTGTTTATGGATTTGGAGAAGTCTTATGATAGTCAACATCAAGAGGTCTGGAGGTGCATGAGAGAGAGAGAGAGAGAGAGAGAAGGCCCAGAGAAGCGTGTGTGGATTATCCAGGATATGCGGGAGCCAGGTCGAGGAGGTCTGCACCCAGGATCTTCTTCGAGTCCCTAACTCTTTGATCTGGTTAAGGATGTGTTGACTGGTGGGATTAAAGACTGCCACCAAAAGTGTTGAGTAGAACCAGAAAGAAGGATGTGGAGAGGATGTTGGAGGAATAGAGAAGGGCTTTGGAAGATAGAGGAGAGAAGATAATGAGGAGGAAGAAAACAGAAGATGTGAGGTTCAATGATGATCAGAATTAAGAAGTTAGTCTCCAAGGAGAGCTAATGAAAAGAGTGGAGAAGTTTAAATATCTGGGATCAGTGGTAGCCCAAGATGGAGAATTAGAGCAGGGATAACCCACAGAGTGTAGTGTAGATGGCACGATTGGAAGAAGGTGACAGAAGTATTGAGTGATCAAAGAATTGGTACAAAGAACCTCATCAGAACTGGCCGATGTTAAGAGTGGTGTTCCACAGGGGTCAGTGCTAGGGCCGCTGCTATTTTTAATATATATAAATGATTTATATAGGAATATAAGTAACAAGCTGGTTAAGTTTGCAGATGATACCAAGATAGGTGGATTAGCAGATAATTTGGAATCCGTTATATCATCACAGAAGGACTTGGATAGCAGACACGCTTGGGCAGATTTGTGAATAATGAAATTTAATGTCAGTAAATGTAAAGAGTTACACACAGGAAGTAAAAATGTGAGGTTTGAATACACAATGGGCAGTCGGAAAATCGAGAGTCCACCTTATGAGAAGGATTTAGGAGTCATAGTGGACTCTAAGCTATCGACTTCCCAATAGTGTTCAGAAGCCATTAAGAATGCTAACAGAATGTCAGGGTATATAGCGCCTTGATGTGTGGAGTACAAGTCACAGGAGGTTCTGCTCAAGCTTTATAACACACCGGTGAGGCCTCATCTGGAGTCTTGTGTGCAGTTTTGGTCTCCAGGCTACAAAAAGGACATAACAGCACTGGAAAATGTCCAGAGAAGAGCGACTAGGCTGATTCCAGGGCTACAGGGGTTAAATTATGAGCAAAATTAAAAGAGCTGAGCCTTTACAGTTTTAGATAAAAAAGATTAAGAGGAGACCTGACTGAAGTGTTTAAAATTATGAAGTGGAATTAGTCCAGTGGATCAAGACGGTGACTTTAAAATGAGTTCCTCAGGAACACGGGGACACAGTTGGAAACTTGTGAAGGGTAAATTTCGCACAAACATTAGGAAGTGTTTCTTTACACAAAGAACGGTAGACACTTGGAATAAGCGACCAAGTGGTGTGGTAGATAGTAAGACAATGGGGAGTTTCAAAACTCGACTTGATGTTTTTTTGGAAGAAGTAAGTGGATAGGACTGACAAGCTTTGTTGGGCTGAATGGCCTGTTCTCGTCTAGAGTGTTCTAATGTTCTAATGAAGAGAAAGGTAAGGTTTTAAAGGCCATGGTAGGACCAGTAATGAAGTATGAAACTGAGACATGTCCAATAAAGGGGAACACAGAGGAAGAAGTTGGATGTGGCAGACATGAAAATGTTGAGATGGAGATGTGGACCGAAGAAGAATTGAGACAATCAGAGGTACAGCCAAAGTATAATAGATATTTAAAATGCAGAAAAGTGGGTTGAAGTGGTATGGACCCGTGATGAGGAGAGACCACGAATATGGGGGCAAAAGAGGGATGGCCATGGAAGTACAGAGGAAGAGAAAGCAAGGGAGACCAAAGTGAAGGTGGAGGAGTAAAGTAAAAGAAGATCTGAAGGAAAAGAGCTTGACTGGCGAGGAGGAGGTGCAGGACCGTCCTGTTTGGAGAAGGTCGATCAGTCACATCAACCTCAAGTAGAAGTGGAAAAAGAAGAAGAAGAAGGAACATTTTCTTTTACATTTCCATTTCTCTCAATATTCTTTCCGTCTTATTTGTGATCATTCCACTGTCCTGTCTCAGTCATCATCCAGTGAGTCAGTCTCCGTGCTTGCTTCTCCAACCCTTCTGTCCAAAATGAGCAATTGCTGGTTAAACTCCTGTTTAAATACACCCAATCAAAACCAATGTTAGTTTTCCCAGGCTATTCATTTCAAAGCTGCATCTTATCCAAATAATCGTACGATAATCCTAATATCCACACAAATTGAATTTTACGAGTCTTCTTGAACAAAGGCATTATTTTTCCACCCCATTATAAACACTGTAATAATATTCCTCAATTAGCTGACTCATAACAACAATAGTGCAGAACACGACCGGTGGATGCACAGATTGTTGTAGATTTTAAATGTCGAAATATTCATTGGAATGCTTTGACCCTGCTATAGCCTTAATGTGAAGTGCACCGTACACTGAAATTCTCATCCTTGCTTGAAAATAAACAGCAGGCCTCGTTTTGTAAGTAGCAGAATGCTAAAAAAGCTAATAAACCAAATCTCACAGTTTCACGTTTCGACACGGCCCACGTTGAGAGCTCATTGCGTGTGCCACACCTGCACCTGAGCCATTCACTTGGAATCATCACAAGTGAAAGAAGCGCCGGTGCATTGTGAATATGGATCAGACCTAATCTTCCGTGAAAATGGAGCGTGTCACAGCACACAGTGAAGCACTCGGCTGTGAGGAAAGGTCTGTGCCGCATCCTTCTGCTCTCCAGAGACTCTTGATAGGGCGTGGGCTGCAATTTGGGCAGATGTTTGTGTTGTTTGTTCCCTAGAGAGATGTCGTTTAGAGGAATAATGAAGATCTACAGCAGGGGTCCTCAAGTTTAGCCCTATGGTTTTTGTACCGAAACAGTTGCTCACGTATCGGCCGATCCTTGCCGATAATGGAAGCTGTTAATGGTTTCAGTCTGACACATCGAGTCATACTCGTACTGGAGAGGTTTTACATAAAGACGGGATTGACGAAAGGGGGAAACGTAACAAACAACAAAGACATTAAACGTGCAAAAAATAAACTCAAGGCAGGGCAGACGCCCTGGATGAACTAGAACAGTGAGGTGAGCCATTATGTTGGGAGTGAAAGCCATTCTACGAGGGGGACCCAAAAATAACCAGAATTGGCGAAAAAAAAAATAGTTTTAATAATTTTTACTTACTGAAACGTTACTATCCTTCAAAGTCTTCTCCATGTGAATGACTGCACTTTTCCCAACGGTTTTCCCACTGGTGGAGGAAACATTTTTGGAATTGCTGACGAGAAACATTGTCCAAGGCCTGCAGCAATTTTTCTTTGACTTTCTCCATGGTACAAAACAAGCTTTCCTTTGAGTTCTTTTTTTCATATGCGGGAACAAGAAAAAGTCGCTCGGAGCAAAGATCAGGCGAGTAGGAAAGGTGGCAAGAACTCCACGACACACAAAAGTCAATTCAGAAATCCCTTTGATAGCCCGACGACGATCTCCGTAAATTACATTGCAATCTTTTTCACGATTGTCATCATTCCTAATTTTGGAAGGTCGGCCAGATCTGGGTTGGTCTTCAAGTGACATTTCCCCTCGTTTGAAACGCGAAAACCACTCATAGGCCTGTGTTTTACTTAAAGCTTTCTCTTTAAAAGCAGTTTCACTGCTGCTTTAGCAGCTGTTTTCCCTAAGAGAAAACAAAATTCAACGCAGACTCGCTGTTCTTTATGATCGCCCATCACAAAAATCGTACAACACGTTTAGTAAGTACCAAGAAAAAAACAACATGGAATGGCATACGAACAATACAGATTGCCACAGGATACTCTTAAGTATGCTACACCTAGCGGCGAAATTCGCAACTAAGTCGAGATTGCGTGCCAGGTACAGATTCCGGTTGTTTTAGGGTACCCCCTCATACATGCCAGAGCCGCAGCCGTAGCCTCACAACGTGTTACCTATTTAACCTCCTTGCCTTAACGTTACGTTTAACCCTGAAAAACGAGAAAAAAACAGTGTATTTTGTACGAAGGAAAACTGTTATTATGTGTAATGGAAGCATGTGAATACCAAAGCGCCGACAGAAATACAGTAGGCAAGGTCCCCAGTTATGCTGCAGCTGCAGATTTAGTACACGTCCTTTGTGTGACATGTCACCAATGCACAACCCCACGTTGCACTTGGCACAGTAGACGTGTGTTTCTTTACACAATTTTCTTATATTTTTTCTGTTGTTTGCTTGCGCGTGAGTGGGTAGAATGTCGGTGCCTGATCCACACGATCGATAGTGCCCCTTGTGTTATAAGGCTTTAGTGACTTCCACATTTCCCCTCCGTCACGAACGTTAACAGTTGCTGCTTTCTGGACGGTGCTTAGGGGGCTGATGTCTTTCTTGTCGTTCCATTTGATCGCAGTCATTTTGCTTTTTCGTCAGGCATATCACGGCGGTTTGGTCATGCAGTGTCGTGTGCGTCGGTTTGAATATCCATGACACAATATCACATTGTCACCACTATCGCTTCATTCAACTAATGGTTCACCTTCAGTTTGTTCTAAAACTGGCTTTACCGCTTCTCGTTTATCTGCATTGTGTGCTTTGGTTGAAGGCTCCGCCCAACTCATAAATATTTATGAGTTATCGTAGAGTTTCAGAATGTTGTCAGCATGTTGTTATTTCATCCACAAGGTGGCAGCAGAATGCCATCCTGAGCGTTATTCAGCTTAACACTCTATGTGCTATCAAAACAGTGCTGCTCGGGTTTAACCATTTTTACTTAGAATTCCAAACCCAAGTGATGCTTGGGGGTTAATGCCAATTAAAATACAAAGGATAACTAATAATATAATTGATGAGTCACACCGACGTGACTGTTAAAACCACAGCTAAAATTATATTACCGTCAGTACCCAAAAAAATGAAGCTAAAGTTACAGTGCCGTGCGTCACCATTGAGAGCCTGAAGCCGTTATGACGTGGCAGCGGCTCCATCCAAAAATGCATAGGGGCAACTTCCAGTAACTACGGGGTTCTGTACACAGACCTGGGGGGGCTTCAGAAGTTGTGTCTATTTGATCTTTGCTCCCAGTGTCACTCAGTAATTTTTTCATTCTGTCACTAATGCTAGGAAACTTTTTTTTTGGCCAGAGAATTTCAGTTTCCATTTGTTTGTTTTTCGCAAAGCGCTCTTCACTGAGTGCACTTTTGCAATTCCTAATTACATAATGAGCGCCCATAAAGACATGGATTTGTTTAAACACACATAGGAAATCAAAGTAGTTTGTAACTGATTAACATACATGGAGCCCCCAGCAATATCTCTTCTTGGTGGCTTTCCAGTCCCAGAAAGAAAAAGAAAAACGTGGACTGCTCTCCAGTATCTCTCCGTAACTAACAAAGTTCACTAACTTGATCCAGAATATGTCTGCCCTGGAAGCTCTGGAGCTACAGAAATGAGCTTGTTGGCCTGGTTCTGCATTGGCACAGACCAGACCTCTTAATGCCAGGGCATAGGTGCTTACTGTAAATGACGTAACATTTAAAAGGGTGCTGTGCAGTGGAGTTGATCGAGGCTCGTGTCCACCTCTATGAGGTGACAAAATCAGAAGTGGGCCTGCGTTTAGAACTTCACAGGCAGAGCTCTATGTGCTCGGGAGCTCACAGCGGGGACAGGTGGCGACCGAACATCTGTCTGTGACGTGAACAAAATGGTAATGTGACAAAAAATAAAGTACAGTAACTTCAATAGAGGCTTTGATCTTCTAAAACATTTATCACCGCCATGACTGAGATAATATGCAATGAAACGGGGGCTCAGACACAGCTAACGTACAACTGTGGCCGGGTCAGTCAATCAGGGCTAATGGACAGTTGTAGTGCGGTCATTCGGGAGCTACTGTACCACCATGGTAGGGTCAACCAGGCGTTAATGTGCGACTGTAGTAGGGTCAGTCAGTCGGGGCTGATGTGCACTTGTAGTGGAATCAATCAGCGGCTAATGTACTACTATGGTCAGGTCAGTCGATCAGGACTACAGTTGTGTTGGGGTCATTCAGGAGCTACTGTACCACCGTGGTAGGGTCCCCCAGCATTAATATGCGACTGTAGTAGGGTCATTCAGTCGGGGCTGATGTGCACTTGTATCAATCAACGGCTGATGTACAGAGGTGGTAGCATCAGTGCTAATGTACCACTATGGTAGGGTCAGTCGATCAGGACTACAGTTGTAGTGGGGTCATTCGGGAGCTACTGTACCACCGTGGTAGGGTCCACCAGGTGTTAATGTGCGACTGTAGTAGGTTCAGTCAGGGGTTAATATACGGCCTGTGACAAATGGCCGGGACCCATGCCTGGCCAGGATGCCCTCTTCACCACATCTGCCAGGGGGACAAGGGTGGGAAGCCCAGTATCTCCCCCTGGATGCTAGATGGCAGCACCACTGGGTTGCAGTGGTGCCTCGGACTCCCCCCAGGGCTTCATTGGCGTTGGAGTTCTGTGCAGCTCTGTGGGGTTCTGCAGGTGCCGACAGGGGGTGCTGCAACAGGAGCGGCTGGCCCCTTTTGGGTATTGGTTTCGCCACACCTGGAAGTGCAAGCTGGATGTCGGGCAATCAAGCGCCTGGAGCACTTCCGGGTGCCTGATAAAAGGGGACCAGCAACCACCACTCAGGAGCCAGAATCGGGAGGAGGAGGAGGACGAGGTTGCCTGGGAGGAGTGGTGGTGCCAGGGTGGAGGATTGTGGTTATAGTAAGCGCTTTTGTGACTGTGTTGTGGCTGGGGAGTTCACGTGGAAGTTGTGCCCTCCAGCTGAAGAAAATAAAAGTCTTGTTTGGATTTTACACGTGCCTCTGAGTCAGTCTGTGCCGGGTTGGGCGCTATATAGCGTCTTTATCACAGGCCATAGTAAGGTCAGTCAGTCGGGGCTGATGTACAGCTGTGGTAGCGTCTGTCAGTGCTAATGTACTACTGTGGTAGGGTCAGTCGATCAGGACTACAGTTGTGTTGGGGTCAATTGTGGGCTACTGTACAACCCTGGTAGGGTCCACCAGATGTTAATGTGCAACTGTAACAAAGTCAATAAATGCTAATGTCCAACTGTAGTAGGGTCAGTCAGTCGGGGCTGATGTGCACTTGTAGTGGAATCAATCAGCGGCTAATGTACTACTGTGGTCAGGTCAGTCGATCAGGACTACAGTTGTAGTGGGGTCATTCAGGAGCTACTGTACCACCGTGGTGGGTTCAACAGGGGTTAATGTGCGACTGTAGTAGGGTCAGTCAGTCGGGGCTGATGTGCACTTGTAGTGGAATCAATCAGCGGCTAATGTACTACTGTGGTAGGGTCAGTCGATCAGGACTACAGTTGTAGTGGGGTCATTCAGGAGCTACTGTACCACCGTGGTAGGGTCAACCAGCATTAATGTGCGACTGTAGTAGGGTCATTCAGTCGGGGCTAATGTGCACTTGTATCAATCAGCGGCTGATGTACAGAGGTGGTAGCGTCAGTCAGTGCTAATGTACTACTGTGGTAGGGTCAGTCAGGGGCTAATATATGGCCGTAGTAGGGTCAGTCAGTTTGGGCTGATGTGCACTTGTAATGGAATCAATCAGCGGCTAATGTACCACTATGGTAGGGTCAGTCGATCAGGACTACAGTTGTAGTGGGGTCATTCGGGAGCTACTGTACCACCGTGGTAGGGTCCACCAGGTGTTAATGTGCGACTGTAGTAGGGTCAGTCAGGGGCTAATATACGGCTGTAATAGGATCAGTCAGTCGGGGCTGATGTGCACTCATATTGGAATCAGTCAGTGGCTGATAGATAGATAGATAGATAGATAGATAGATAGATAGATAGATAGATAGATAGATAGATAGATAGATAGATAGATAGATAGATAGATAGATAGATAGATAGATAGATAGATACTTTATTATGTACAGCTGTGGTAGCGTCAGTCAGTGCTAATGTACTACTATGTTAAGGTCAGTCGATCAGGACTACAGTTGTGTTGGGGTCAATCGGGGGCTACTGTACAACCCTGGTAGGGTCCACCAGACGCTAATGTGCAACTGTAATAAAGTCAATAAATGCTAATGTCCAACTGTAGTAGGGTCAGTCAGTCGAGGCTGTTGTGCACTTGTAGTGGAATCAATCAGCAGCTAATGTAGTACTATGGTAGGGTCAGTCAGGCGTTAGTGTATGATGTAGTAAGGTCGGTCAGAGGGTAAATTACAACTGTAGTGGGATCAGTGAGGAGTTAATGTACAACGGTAGCATGGTCAGTTAGGGTGAATGTACAACTGTGGTAGAGTCAATTGGGGCTAATGTATGACTAGTAAGGTCAGTCACAGCTAACGCACTACTGTGGTAAGACCAACAGGTGTTAGGGTATGACTGTAGTCACGTCAGTCAATGTGAGCTAGTGTACGACTATAGTAAGGTCAGTCATAGCCAATGTGCAAATGTAGGAGGGTCAGTCTGAGACTAACAAACCACTGTAGTGGAATCAGTCAGGGACTAATATGTTACTCTAGTAGGGTCAGTTTGAGACTAACATACGACTGTGATAGGGTCGATCAGACATTAGTATATGACTGTACTAGTGTCCATCAGTCAGTGCTAATGTACAACTGCAGTAGGGTCAGTCAGTGAGGGCTGATGTACGGTTTTATTGGGATCATTCAGGGGGTGATGTATGACTGTGGTACGGTCAATTGGAGCTAACATGGGACTTTTATAGGGTCAGTCAAGTCTGATGTACGACTGTAGTAGGGTCAGTCAATCAGGGCCGATGTACGGTTTTATTGGGGGCAGTAGGATCAGTAAGGGGCTGGTTTAGGACTCTAGTATGGCCAATCAGTGCTTGGTCTAGAGTAGGGTGAGCCAATCAGAGCAGTTAAATAAGAAATTCAATCTGGTCGATTAAAAATGGTATTTTCATTGTTGAACTGCATTTGGAGCTCGAAAGTGCAGTTTATTTTTAATTTCACAAGAACTGCTGTTTATATTTCATTGCTTTGTATGTGTAGAGCAAGTAGCAAATGTGACATCGACCTTGCATTTCTCCCAAATCTCCACATTATGTGAACACGTAGAACTGGGAAAAATGAGACGTCACAAGTCGGAGCTCCAAATACTCCGATGGCTCGTCCGTTTCCTTTGCACCTCAAGTGACTGGAGTCCTATTAAAGGTCTGCACCAAACCCCGTAGAGAAGAGCAATACCCGAAACCCAAACTCGGAACCTCAGCTTCATGTTAACAAACACCAGCGTGGGAGGAAAAGTCAGCCAGTGCAGCAGAAAGGTGGGGAGACAAAACAACTGCATTCATTTATAATCATTTAGAACAGCGAAGTCAGATTGTGGCAAAAGGGTTACGTTGGTTCATTTTAAAATGCAAAATCAATATGATAAATATGGGCTGTTGATTGGTAAGAAACGCCAAGGCTGGTAGCTCTTCAGATGTCTGTTAATTCATTCCACTGTAGACAGTTCCATGGAAAACTGTTCTCACAGTTAAAGGATTAATTATGTACTGGCTTTGCTCTGTTAATGGGATTAATCATTGCAGTGAGGTGGGTTTAAGTGCGTTTGTTGTTGCACCTAATATTTAATGGTGAGCCATGCAAACAAAAGGAGGTAAATCAAAGAGGATGATGAACTACTAGAACTATTGCTAAAGGGCCCAACTCTGTCTCATCAATCACTACAATAGAATGTACACAAAAGACAACAGGGAGATGATAAAGTGTGTAACCACAAGGGGGAGCCAGAGAGCCCCAAACCACAAACACAGCACTACAGCACACGTTGATGAGGTGAAATGATGAACATTTATTCACACCAAACACCTTTTTCAATATACCCCTCTCCAACACTGCTCACCAAGCATTTTGCTACTGGGATTCTTTCACCTGTACTTTAACAAATTTTACTTGCTGACTCCAAATCTGAAAACCGTTTTCGCCCAGCACGTCCCGTTTTTTAGTTATGATGTTCCATGTCAGGCAGCACAGTGGGTAGTGCTGCTGCCTCGCAGTTAGGAGACCCAGGTTAGCTTCCCAGGTCCTCCCTGAGTGGTGTTTGCATGTTCTCCCCATGGACTCCTACAGTCCAAAGACATGCAGGTTAGGTGCATTGGCGGTTCTACGTTGTCCCTAGTGTGTGCTTGGTGAGTGTGTGTGTGTGCGCCCTGCTGTGGGCTGGCACCCTGCCCGGGGTTCGTTTCCTCCCTTGCACACTGTGCTGGCTGGGATTGGCTACAGCAGACTCCTGTGACCCTGTAGTTAGGATATAGCAGGGTTGGATAATAGATAGATAGATAGATAGATAGATAGATAGATAGATAGATAGATAGATAGATAGATAGATAGATAGATAGATAGATAGATAGATAGATAGATAGATAGATAGATAGTTTAGTATAGTCAGCAGGATCACAAAATTAGATAGATAGATAGATAGATAGATAGATAGATAGATAGATAGATAGATAGATAGATAGATAGATAGATAGATAGATAGATAGATAGATAGATAGATAGATAGATAGTTTAGTATAGTCGGCAGGATCACAAAATTAGATAGATAGATAGATAGATAGATAGATAGATAGATAGATAGATAGATAGATAGATAGATAGATAGATAGATAGATAGATGGTGTAGTAGGCAAGATTAAAAAATTTTATAAATGAACAAGAAAAGCATTATATAGAATAGATAGATAGATAGATAGATAGATAGATAGATAGATAGATAGATAGATAGATAGATAGATAGATAGATAGATAGATAGATTAGTCAGCAGGATCACAAAATTAGATAGATAGATAGATAGATAGATAGATAGATAGATAGATAGATAGATAGATAGATAGATAGATAGATAGATAGATAGATAGTGAGTGTAGTAGGCAAGATTATAAATATAGATAGATAGATAGATAGATAGATAGATAGATAGATAGATAGATAGATAGATAGATAGATAGATAGATAGATAGATAGATAGATAGATAGATAGATTTAGTATAGTCGGCAGGATCACAAAATTAGATAGATAGATAGATAGATAGATAGATAGATAGATAGATAGATAGATAGATAGATAGATAGATAGATAGATAGATAGTTTAGTATAGTCGGCAGGATCACAAAATTAGATAGATAGATAGATAGATAGATAGATAGATAGATAGATAGATAGATAGATAGATAGATAGATAGATAGATAGATAGATAGATAGATAGATAGATAGATAGATAGATAGCATAGTGTAGTAGTCAAGATTTAAAAATTAGATAAACTGGCAAGAAAGGCATTTTATCATAGATAATAGAACAAAAATGAGTACCTGCTGGCACGACACTGTCCCGGGTTCAAAAAAAAACATTTTTTCCTTTTACAATACCGTCACAGATCCTTTTCAACAGCAGTTGTTCTCTTGCCTCCTTCAACAGCTCCCATGTAGTGGTGTCCACTCTCCTCCTGAGTCTGACTGCTCAGGCTTGGCTTCTTTTATGCTGGACCCGGGGGGGTACTTCAGCATTGCACATTGAAAGCACTTCATAGTCAGATGGAAGCCCTTCAAAGAGGCTTTAATGATCACCTGCAGCGTCTCCTGGTGGCACCCATGGTACCCACTAGGACTGTGGAGCCGAACTCCAAATCCCATGGTGTCCTACAGGAATTATGCTGCAGGGGAGATACCATCTGGTGTCTCGGGTGAAGCAGTGTCTTCCCCCATCCTTCCATTTTTGGGGTGTCCCGGCCGGATTGAGCTGCCGGCTGTGCCTTACAGCGGTTACTCTTTTTCAAAACTTTCTTCCAAACCAAAGCAATTAACGGGATTTCTTATTAAACACGAATGTCACCTAGTAGGCAATTTACAGTTACATTTGAGAGCTCATGTTGGCATAACAGTGGATCAGCGAAAGCTCATAACTTGACTTAGTGGGAGTTTAGATTTAATCTCAAACGGATAATTCATTGCTTTCAGGTGCAGCGTCTAATCCTGATGGCCTTTAAATCCCCCGGCTGACATTTCTGTTATTTACCTCATTCCTCTGTGGAAATAAGCACTCTCACCTCAACTTGCACTTAAAGCTACTTCTGCGGCGTGGTGACGCGTGACACTAAATCCGTGATGGCGTGCGTGTTTGGGGGGCTTTGTTGTAAGGGGATCGACACGAGAGGGTTAGGAGTCTGATTACTTCATCTTATCAGACACCTTTGTTTGAAACAGCTGCCATCGGTGGCCGGATTACACGAATGGCTCCTGCTGGCAAGATGAAGCCGGTGGGATTCCCAGGCCGCCCCTACCTGCTGCAGCCCTTCCAGCAGACCCAAGCTGGTTTTTAACTTGTTTGCACCAGACGTACATTTTTTTTTGTGTAGAATAAATTGTAAATTAAGTAAAAGTACCCATTGAAGACCCCAGGGGGTGTTTGATTTCCTTTTTTTTATGTTGGTCTTAAAGTTGGGGTTTCTTTCTTGCACGAGAGGCATACTTGCTGTGGTGATGAAGGACCCTCTTTTTTATAGGCTTCGGTTTTGACTTGCTGCCCACTTGGCGGTCTTAAAACACAAGTCCTTTTGTGAGATCTTGTTAGTTTACCCTGAAGTGACCTTGCACGACTGTGATAAGAGGTCCGTGGCCAATCCAAACCCTAGCCCCCCCACCCCGCCGTTCAGGTTTTTAAATAAATAATCGCATCCCGTGAGCAACGGGTGCAGAAGTGGGCAGGATGGAGCTGCTCCAGGGTTGATTGTGGTGATTGGCTGATCGTGTCCTAACATGCAAAAGCAAGCGCATCAGTCAGGTGCCTCACTCACTCACACCCCAAAGTGGGCGCAGGGTCACCACTGCACCCGATCAGACCGTATGTAGGAGGCAGAGGGAACGCAGGACAGAAAACGAAACAAGAACAGAAAGGAATGGAAGATACAGGGAAAGTCAAAGCAAACTTTATTGTCATCTCAACCATATAGAAGTATACAGTATGGCGGGCGGCTAGGGGGCGGTACCCAGCCGGGACGCCTGGAAGGACCGGGAGAGTGACCACGAGGGGGCAGCCGCCCTGGTTTGTATGGTGGCCATGGTAACAGAGCATGGAAGTTCAACCCTATAGATAGATAGATGGCGTAGTCAGCAAGATTAAAAATTTAGATTAACAAGAAAAGCATTATATAGATAGATAGATAGATAGATAGATAGATAGATAGATAGATAGATAGATAGATAGATAGATAGATAGATAGATAGATAGATAGATAGATAGATAGAGTAGTAGGCAAGATTAAAAATTTAGATTGATTAACAAGAAAGACATTAGATAGATAGATAGATAGATAGATAGATAGATAGATAGATAGATAGATAGATAGATAGATAGATAGATAGATAGATAGATAGATAGATAGATGGCGTAGTCGGCATGATTAAAAATTTAGATTGATTAACAAGAAAAGCATTATATAGATAGATAGATAGATAGATAGATAGATAGATAGATAGATAGATAGATAGATAGATAGATAGATAGATAGATAGATAGATAGATAGATAGATAGATAGATAGATAGATAGATAGATAGATAGAGTAGTAGGCAAGATTAAAAATTTAGATTGATTAACAAGAAAGACATTAGATAGTGGTCACCGCCAGGGGGTGCCTAGACACCTGAGAAGCTCTGGACGTCAGCTACTTCCGCCACACCCAGAGGTGCTGATGGAAGGAAAACCAGGGACACCCAGAGTGCTTCCGGGTGCTCGTGCGGCACTTCCGCCACACCAGGAAGTGCCACAGGAAGCTCGTCAGGAGGCACCTGGAGCATGTCCGGGTGGACATAAAAGGGGCCGCCTCCCTCCATTCGTCAGCTGGAGTCGGGTGGAAGAGGACAGAGCTCGGAGGAGATGAGTAGAGGCGGCGAACAGAGGACAGGATTGTAGTGAGAGGCCCGGACTGAGGGTGTGTGGTGCAGGGGCGCCGAGTTGTGTGCGATACACTTGTATATAATAATTGTAAATACGATTAAACGTGTTGTGGTGTTTGAACCACCTGTGTCCAGGGATGGCTTCCACAACAGAGAGACAAAATTGCGAAGCTTAGGGTCCACAGTGTAACAACATCCATCCATCCATTATCTAACACGCTATATCCTAACTACAGGGTCACGGGGGTCTGCTGGAGCCAATCCCAGCCAACACAGGGCGCAAGGCAGGAGACAAATCCCGGGCAGGGCGCCAGCCCACCGCAGGGCGCACGCACACACACACACACACACAATTTAGGATCGCCAATCCACCTAACCTGCATGTCTTTGGACTGTGGGAGAAAACCCACACAGACACGGGGAGAACATGCAAACTCCACGCAGGGAGGACCCGAGAAGTGAACCCGAGTCTCCTAACTGCGAGGCAGCAGTGCTACCACTGCGCCACCGTGCCTCCCGTGTAACAACATGAAGCGCAAATAAAAAATTAAAATAGAATTGAAATTTAAAACTAAAACACAGACAAGACAAGATATTGTGCAAAGACAAGATTGATGCAATGTGTGGTATTATGCAATCTAGATAGAGAAAGAAGAACACAGACGGCAGGTTCGGGAGATGCCAGCGTGCGAGGGAATGGGGGCGGGTGGTCTAAGTGAAAGGGGCCTGGGGCTGAAGAAAGGGGCGCTCCTAATTGAGCGATGTTGGGGAGAAGGAGAGGCCCGTTAAGCAATGTCTGACAGAGACGGTGAGGGACTGGCAGGTGAGACGTGTGCAGCCCCTCATGGATGCCAAGCCAGTGTGGCAGATGGTCGGGATGCCCCTTTGACACTGGATCTTGGGGAGCAGTCACGGGATGCACGCTACGTCCCCCAGGAACACTTGGTGGCAGCCCCCCTGGGTTGCATATTTTGGAACACCGGAGCTCATCCCTGTTGGGCTCCGTGGCCACCACCAGGGGGAGCTTCACGGCCTAACGAGCCCTTCTAGGCGGGAACGCAGCCACACCCGGAGGTGCAGCCTGAAGTAGGCCAACGAGCACCTGCAGCACTTCCGGGTGGGCTATAAAAGGAGCTGACAGTCGCCACTCCGGGCAGCAGAGTCGGGAGGAAGAGGACAACGAAGCTGCCTTGGAGAAGAAGAAGAAGAAGAAGAAGAAGAAGAAGAGGAGGAGGAGGAGAAGAAAGATGAGTATTTTGTGGTGGAGTTTTTCTTTTGTGTGTGGTTTTGGGGACTGTATTGTGCCTGTGGGACACAGGGAAGACGTGCCCCACAGGTGAAGAAAATAAATCTTTTTGTTAATTTTTACGTGCCCTGGTATCAGCCTGTGTCAGGTCGACGCCTATATAGCGCCTCTGCCACACCAGGCATTCAGGGTAGACTGCACTTGTCGAAGGAAATCTCATCCGCTACAAAGTCCGGTGCGGGGTAAGCAGACGAGACGTTGGTTTTCGATGGGTGCACCGGGGCTCGTGCGTATTTAAAGGACTCTGGCGTAGTAATTGATCTGACCTTTAACCTCCACGGTCACTTCATTTTATGGATTCTTTATATCTTGAAGGTTTGAATCACTGCACTTTTTGAACACTGTGTTGTTTGTTGGATTGTAATCAAAGCGCTCCTTTGCCCGGCTCATCTCGGTGGTTTTGGGTTGAAGTGGCAAGGGAGCATGGAGCCGAGCTGGACCGTCACAACAACCCGCCACCTGGAGAGGGAACAAGATGCCCTCCAAATGCCAACTGTGCCCCCTTCAGCTACTTCTCTTCCCAGGCCACATGTCAGGGTGGTCCATCAGGTGTTTCTTATGACCTAAACTTGACGGTGGTGTCTTCACTACAGGACCCCACGGGACTTCGCCTTGCTTGACCAGCACGGTATTCTTCCACACTCAACAGTAAAGTTCACTAAGTTCCTAATTTATTTGTAAACCTGTTAAAAACTCTGCCATGACCGCCATGTATTATTTTTTTTTTCTGATGAAGCCCTGAGGGCTTACTTGTGGCTTCACCTCATTACCGTGACAGGAGGCTCCCTTTGGAGGTCGACTCAGGGACATTGAAACCGACCGCCGTGAGGAAGAGAAAGCCAGCTGGACACAGAGGAGCACAAGAGTCATTATGGGTATGGCGTAGTGATTGACGGCCCCTCGGCCCGACGAATGCTCAGTTTCAAGGAGCCCACTAGGTACCCCCAGAGTGAAGACCACGAGTGACTTGTTAATGAGAGAGCCAGGAGGAGGCAGGAAGGAACGAGATAACGGGCCTCGGCGATCAGATTCACATTTGTGTATTTGTACTCCTCTAAGACCTGCCTGTGAACAAATACAGCGGATTCACTGAAATTGTATTTTAAGCGAAATTTGATGGCAGCCATCTGTGCATGATAATGAAACCCAAATGTTTCAAAACAAGAAGCTGGTCCACGTGCTAAAATTACACCCCTTAAATGCTGCATGGAGGAGAGGTGTCTTGTGCCAAGCAGCAGCAGCAACAGCTAAGTAATGAGAAACAGACAAACGATGAAAAAAATCACAGACAGAAAATGACGTGCTGAGGAGTACTGAAGGAGAGGGACCCCTCCAAAAAAGTACACCTCTGTGACGTGACCGGCCTCATACCCAGGACTGCCAGCTTGAGTTCATGGGTATGGTAACGAATGGAGGGATGAGTGGAGTTTGGCTCCGATCCCCTACTGAAACCTTACGTGGGATTAAGTAGATTCTGAAACTGGATGGGTGGGGTGTTGTCTCAGACACTTTCAGAATCTATTAAGTATGTAAAATGGCGCACAGCCGATGTGACAACACTAGCCAACAGAGAAGTACCCTGCCATCTACTGCATACTGTAAACCTCCTGCTGTCTGATGTAGTGCCTTTTACTTATGTCTGTATACCTATCTATTATATAATGCCTTTCACTATCTAATATAGTGCCTTTCACTCTATCATTATATAGTGCCTTTATCTATCTATCTATCTATCTATCTATCTATCTATCTATCTATCTATCTATCTATCTATCTATCTATCTATCTATCTATCTATCTATCTATCTTATCCTGCCTACTATACTAAAATCTATCTATCTATCTATCTATCTATCTATCTATCTATCTATCTATCTATCTATCTATCTATCTATCTATCTATCTATCTATCTATCTATCTATCTTATCCTGCCTACTATACTAAAATCTATCTATCTATCTATCTATCTATCTATCTATCTATCTATCTATCTATCTATCTATCTATCTATCTATCTATCTATCTATCTACAGTTAGGTCCATAAATATTTGGACAGAGACAACTTTCTTCTCATTTTGGTTCTGTACATCACCACAATGAATTTGAAATGAAATAACTCCGCTGCAGTTGAAGTGCAGACTTTCAGCTTTAATTCAGTGGGGTGAACAAAACGATTGCATAAAAATGTGAGGCAACTAAAGCATTTTTTGAACACAATCCCTTCATTTCAGGGGCTCAAAAGTATTTGGACAAATGAAATAACTGGAAATCAAATGTTCATTTCTAATACTTGCTTGAAAACCCTTTGCTGGCAATGACAGCCTGAAGTCTTGAACTCCTGGACATCACCAGATGTTGGGTTTCCTCCTTTTGAATGCTCTGCCAGGCCTTTACTGCAGCGGCTTTCAGTTGCTGTTTGTTTGTGGGCCTTTCTGTCTGAAGTTTAGTCTTCAACAAGTGAAATGCCTGCTCAGTTGGGTTAAGATCAGGTCACTGACTTGGCCATTCAAGAATTTTCCACTTTTTTGCTTTAATAAACTCCTGGGTTGCTTTGGCTCTATGTTTTGGGTCATTGTCCATCTGTATCATGAATCAATGTGACTGCTGTATTTAGCTGGATTTGAGCAGACAGTATGTCTCTGAACACCTCAGAATTCATTTGGCTGCTTCTGTCCTGTGTCACATCATCAATAAACACGAGTGTCCCAGTGCCACTGGCAGCCATGCACGCCCAAGCCATCACACTGCCTCCCTCCACCGTGTTTTACAGATGATGTGCTATACTTTGGATAATGAGCTGTTCCACGCCTTCTCCATACTTTTTTCTTGCCATCATTCTAGTAGAGGCTGATCTTGGT